>NW_016806471.1:3341691-3343546 GCF_001698545.2 Rhinopithecus bieti
TTTGATCCGGTTTGATCCGGTTTGATCCGGTTTCATCCGGTTTCATCCGGTTTGATCCGGATTCATCCGGTTTCATCCGGTTTCATCCGATTTGATCCGGATTCATCCGGTCCGATCTCGCTTTATCCAGTCCGATCCGGTTTGATCCAGTCCGATCGGGTATGATCTGGTTTGATCCAGTCCGATCCGGTTTGATCCGGTTTGATCCAGTCCGATTCGGTTTCATCAGGTTTCATCCGGTTTGATCCGGTTTGATCCGGTTTGATCCGGTTCCATCTGCTTTGATCCGGTTTCAACCGGTTTGATCCGGTTTGATCCGGTATCAACCGGTTTGTTCCGGTTCGTTCCGGTTTGATCCGGTTTCAACCGGTTTGATCCGGTTACATCTGCTTTGATCCGATTTCAACCGGTTTGATCCGGTTCGTTCCGGTTTGACCCGGTTTCAACCGGTTTGATCCGGTTTGATCCAGTTTGATCCGGTTTCAACCGATTTGATGCGGTTTGATCCGGTTTCAACCGGTTTGATGCGGTTTGAACCGTTTTCAACCGGTTTGATCCGGTTTGATCCAGTTCTATCCGGATGGTTCCGGTTTGATCCGGTTTCATCTGGTTTGATCCGGTTTGATCCGGTTTGTTCCGGTTTCAACCGCTTTGATCTGGTTTGATCCAGTCCGATCCGGTTTGATCCGGTTTGATCCGGTTTCATCCGGTTTGATCCGGTTTCAACCGGTGTGATCCAGTTAGATCCAGTCTGATCCGGTTTGATCCAGTTCGACCCGGTTTGATCCGGTTTGATCCGGTTTGATCCGGTTTCAAACGGCTTGATCCGGTTTGATTCAGTTTGACTCGGTTTCATCCGGTTTCAACCGGTAGATCCGGTTTGATCCGGTTTCAACCGGTTTCATCCGGTTTGATCCGCTTTCAACCGATTTGATGCGGTTTGATCCGGTTTCAACCGGTTTGATGCGGTTTGAACCGTTTTCAACCGGTTTGATCCGGTTTGATCCAGTTCTATCCGGATGGTTCCGGTTTGATCCGGTTTGATCAGTTTGACTCGGTTTCATCCGGTTTGATCCGGTTCGATCCGGTTTGATCCGGTTTGATCCGCTTTCAACCGGTTTGATCCGGTTTCATCCGGTTCGATAAAGGGCCACCTGGCCTATGTCCAAGATGTAAAAAGGGACGGTTTCATCCGGTTTCATCCGGTTTGATCCAGTCAGATCCGGTTTGATCTGGTTTGATCTGGTTTGATCCGGTCTGGACTGCCTTGATCCGGTTTGATCCAGTCCGATCCGGTTTGATCCGGTTTCATCCAGTTCGATCTGGTTTGATCCGGTTTGATCCAGTCTGGACTGGCTTGATCAGGTTTGATCCGGTCCGACCCGGTTTGATCCGGTTTGATCTGATTTGATCCGGTCTGGTCTGGTCTGATCTGGTTTGATCCGGTCTGACCCCGTTGGATCCGTTTGGATCCGGTTTGATCCGGTTTGATCCGGTTTGATCCGGTCTGAACTGGATTGACCCGTTAAGATCCAGTCCGATCCGGTTTGATCCAGTCCGATCCGGTTTGATCCAGTCCGACTCGGTTTGATCCAGTCCGATCCGGTTTGATCCGGTTTGATCCGGTTTAATCCGGTTTGAGTTTGACCCGGTTTGATCCAGTCCGATCCGGTTTGACTCGGTTTGATCCAGTCCAATCCGGTTTGATCCGGTTTGATCCGGTTTAATCCGGTTTGACCAGCACAATCCGGTTTGACCCGGTTTGATCCAGTCAGATCCGGTTTGATCCGGTTGGATCCAGTCCGATCCGGTTTGATCCAGTCCGATCCGGTTTGACCAGTCCGATCCGGTTTGA
>NW_016806472.1:0-1226 GCF_001698545.2 Rhinopithecus bieti
CTTCAATGTGCTCTGAAATATCCCATTGCAGATTCCAGGAAAACAGTGTTAGCAAGTTACTCAATGAAAAGAACAGTGTAACTTTGTGGGTTAAATTGACACATCACAAAGCAGTTTCTCAGAAAGCTTCTTTTCCTTTTTTATCTGAGGATATTTCCTGTCACCATAGGCTTCAATGCCCTCCCAAATATCCTATTGCAGATTCCATGAAAACAGTGTTACCAGGCTGCTCAATGAAAAAAACATTGTAACTATGTGAGATGAATTCACACATCACACAGAAGTTTCTCAGAATGGTTCTTTCCAGTTTTTATATTAGGATACTTCCTTTGTCACCATGGGCTTCAATATGTTTCAAAGTATCCCTGCTCATATTACCCAAAAAAAGTACTAACAAATTGCTCCATGGAAAAAAATGGGTAACTCTGTGAGATGATTTAACACATCACAAAGAAATTTCTCAGAAAGCTTCTTTCTAGTTTTTATATTAGGATATTTTTTTTTTTGCTTTGTTTAGTACTGTATCCCCCACATCTAGTCCAGTGCTAGAAGTAGTATTTTGTTTATTATTTTTTTCATTATACTTTAAGTTCTAGGGTACATGTGCACAACGAGCAGGTTTGTTATGTATGTATACATGTGTCTTGTTAGTGTGCTGCACCCATCAACTCGTCAGCACACTTCAACTCATCATTTACATCAGGTATAGCTCCCAATGTTATCCCTCCCCACTCCCCACAATAGGCCCTGGTGTGTGATGTTCCCCTTCCCGTGCCCAAGTGATCTTAATGTACAATTCCCACCTATGAGTGAGAGTTTCTCAGAAAGCTTCTATCTAGTTTTGATATGAAGTATTTCCTTTGTAACCATAAGCTTCAATGCGCTCTGAAATATCCAAATGCAGAGTCCAAGAAAACAGTGTTGGGAAACTGCTCAATGAAAACAACATTGTAACTCTCTGAGATGAATCAAACACCACAAAGCAAGTTTCCCAGATAGATTCTTTCTAGTTATTATCTGAGGATATTTCCTTTTTCTCCATATTCCTCACTGCACTCCTGAATATCCCATTGTTGATTCCACGAAAAAAGTGTTAGCAAACTTCTCAATGAAAAGAAAGGAGTAAATCTGTGAGACAAATTCATGCATCAAAAAGCAGTTTCACAGAAGGCTTCTTTTTGGTTATTATCTGGGAATACTTCCTTTGTCATCATAAGCTTCAAGGC
>NW_016806473.1:0-799 GCF_001698545.2 Rhinopithecus bieti
GCGCAGAAGTGTGTCTTGTTGAGAAGATTCAAAGGAGGGACTGCAAAGAAGGAGGTCATCAATATATTGAATAAGATGAGATGTGGAGGGGTGGAAAGAAAGCAAATCATGGGAAAGAGCTTGACTGAAGTAATGAGGGCTGTCCCTGAAACCTTGTGGCAGCACAGCCCAGGTAAGCTGCTGGGACGGATGGGTGTCAGGGTCAGTCCAGGTGAAAGCAAAGAGAGGCTGGTGCAGGGGTGCAGGGGAATAGTGAAAAACGTATCTTTAAGATCAAGAACGGAATAGTGAGTTGTGGAGGAAGGTATTGAGGACAAAAGAGTGTACGGGTTGGGCACCACAGGGTGGACAGGCAAAACAATTTGGGTGATAAGGCGCAGATCTTGAACTAATCTGTAAGACTTGTCCGGTTTTTGGACAGGTAAAATGGGGGAATTGTAAGAGAGTTTATAGGTTTTAAAAGCCCATGCTGTAGCAGGCGAGTGATAACAGGCTTTAATCCTTTTAAAGCATGCTGTGGGATGGGATATTGGCGTTGAGTGGGGTAAGGGTGATTAGGTTTTAATGAGATGGTAAGGGGTGCATGATCAGTCACCAAGGAGAGGTATTCTATCCTTGTGGGTTAAGATGGGGGGATACAAGAGGAGGATGAGAAGGAGGCTTTGAACTGGGGGAAAAGGCAGCAATGAGGTGTAGCCTAGGAATAGTCAGGGAAGTAGAAAATTTAGTGAAAATGTCTTGGCATAATAAGGGAACTGGGCAGATGGGGATAACTAAAAAGGAATGTTGTCCAAATTGG
>NW_016806474.1:0-1116 GCF_001698545.2 Rhinopithecus bieti
AAATATCTATGAAAAATACTTCCATGTTCAGTCATTTCTAGTTTTATAAATGTGAAAATTTTGGTTGTTTACAACATAAATTCTTAACATGCACACAAAGTGGTAAAAGTTGTAATTGTGTAACTATTTTATGATAATATTTATGATTAGTAGTCATTATAGTGTAATTAATAAGCCTTCTGTTTGTAAGTGTGGTTAAACATATTTTTGTACTAAATATGTGTTTAATTTTATATTCATTAAAATAATCATTGACTGATGGTAAGATTATTGAATTTTTAGTATAATGACAATCACCATGTTCAAGAATTTGAATTAATATAAGGTACATGGTTCATATTAATCATCTTAAATGGGCTTCTACTTTCTATCCTAATTAGTCTACTAGGATTTCTAACTTCTCAAAAGCCCATTTTATATGTATTTATATATAAGATGTATATATGTGACCATTTGCTGGCATCAAATCTTGGCTTTAGCAGTTTTAACAATAAACAGATCACTCATTGAAGTGTGTGTGAGTCCCACAGACTTGAGAGGCATAGAAGTGCAATTATTGCTCCAAAATGTAATTTTCATGGGATAAATTTTTAAATGTATAGAATCTCTTCTTGTTTTACTTGCTAAATGATGAATGAAATTTGTGAATGAATTAGTCACACTCATTTTTCAAAAGTGTGGTCTTTTCATGGGTGCTCAAATGCAGATGGCATGGATTCCAGGGGATTGAAAATAAGTTTTGTTTTCTAAGTAGAAAATGTTAGTTGAAACACTTTAGAAGTTATGTTCTACAATAAGAAAGTAGAAAGAAAAATATACTTGCATATTTAATCCTCTTATAATAGTCTAGTTCATTCTAAAATAAATTGAAAAAAGTAATAATTTCAAAGATATGAGTAACATTTAAAATACATCTTTATACTTATTATTTTTTCTTTTAAAATTTGAATCGTATTTGTTTGTTTAAGGTGAATATAAAGAAATCAAATAATATATTGTTAATGAAAGTTAAGTGCAAATAACGCCTCGTGTTCTCACAAATTGATATAACTAAGCATTTAGATTGTGATTTTTCTAATGTTGCAAAAGTAAAGTTTTTCTTTAAGTAAAAGAAAA
>NW_016806475.1:0-1867 GCF_001698545.2 Rhinopithecus bieti
GAGATGGAGTCTAGCTCTGTTACCCGGGCTGGAGTGCAGTGGCCAGATCTCAGCTCACTGCAAGCTCCGCCCCCCGGGTTTACGCCATTCCCCCGCCTCAGCCTCCCAAGTAGGTGGGACTACAAGCGCCCGCCACCTCGCCCGGCTCGTTTTTTGTATTTTTTTTAGTAGAGACGGGGTTTCACCGTGTTAGCCAGGATGGTCTCGATCTCCTGACCTCGTGATCCACCCGTCTCGGCCTCCCAAAGTGCTGGGATTACAGGCTTGAGCCACCGCGCCCGGCCATGAACTCCTGACCTGAAGTAATCCACCCACATTGGCCTCCTAAAGTGCTAGGATTACAGGCGTGAGCCACCACTCCTGACCCTGTTCTTTCTTTTAAATTATGTTTCTTAGCTGGAGGCAGTGGCTCACGCCTGTAATCCCAGCACTTTGGGAGGCTGAGTCCAGGAGTTTGAGACCGACTTGGGAAACGTGGTGAAACCCTGTCTCTACAAAAAATTTTAAAAATTAGCTGGACGTGGTAGCGCACACCTGTAGTCCCAGCTACTTGGGAGATTGAGGTGGGAGGATCACTTGAGCATGGGAGGCAGAGGTTGCAGTGAGCCAAGATCTCATGCCACCACACTCCAGCCTGGGTGACAGAGCACAAGACTCTGTCTCAAAAAAAAAAAAAGAAAAAAATTGTTTCTTTTAACACATAATTGAATATTTTAAAAAATTTGTCTAAACAGGCTGGGCGCTATGCTCATGTGTATAATGCTAGCACTTTAGGAGGCCAAGGTGGGTGGATCCCTTGAGCCTAGGAGTTCAAGACCAGCCTGGGCAACCTTGGCAAAATCATGTCTCTACAAAAAGCACAAAAATTAGCTGGATGTAAAAAGAAAAAAAATTAACTGGGTGTAGTGGCATGTGCCTGTAGTCCCAGCTACTTGGGAGGCTGAGGCAGGAGGATTGCCTGAACTTGGGAGGTAGAGGTTGAATGAAGCCAAGATCGCGCCAGAGCACTCCAGCTTTCCAGAGCGAGACTCTGGAAAAAAAAGAGAAAAACAAAAAAAACAACAACAACAAAAAAACAATTTGTCTAGACTCTGCAGTCTTTTGGATTAATCAAGTGTATTATTTCATTTTACCTTCACTGTTGGCTTTCAGCTATATGCTCATATGGCCTCCACTAGCCAGATGAGGCTATTGAGCTTTTAAAATGTGGGATAAGGCTATTGAGCTTTTAAAATGTGGTTAGTCTACAGTTAATAAAAGATCACATTTTGTGTGATAATAATTGTATGAAATGTTCAGAATAGGCAAATTTATAGAGACAGAAAGTGGATTCATGGCTGCCTAAGGCTAGAGGAGCTAGGTAGAAATAGGGAGTGACTGCTGATTAGTCTGGGGTTTCTTTTGGGGATGATGAAAATGCTCTGTAATTAGATAGTGGTAATGGGTGCAAAACTCTATAGATATACTAAAACCATTGAATTTTACATGTTAAGTGGGTGAATTGTATAGTATATGAATTATATCTAAATATGGCTTATTATAGATTTTTAAAATGTGGCTAGTCTGAATTAGTTTGTGCTAAAAGTGTAATATGAACACTTTTTTTTTTTTTTTTTGAGACAGGGTCTCACTCTATCTCCTAGGCTGGAGTGTAGTGGCTCAATCTCAGCTCACTGCAACCTCTACCTCCTGGGCTCAAGCAATACTCCCACCTCAGCCTCCTGAGTAGCTGGGACCATAGGCTTGTGCCACCACACTCAGCTAATTAAAAATATTTTTTTGTAGAGATGAGGTCTCACTATATTGTCCAGACTGGTCCTGAATTCCTGAGCTCAAGTAATACTCCTGCTTCAGCCTCCCAAAGTGC
>NW_016806476.1:0-1794 GCF_001698545.2 Rhinopithecus bieti
TATTAAAAAATAATAATAATAAATAATAATTAAAAAATAATAATAGACGGGGCACAGTGGCTCACGCCTGTAATCCCAGCACTTTGGGAGGCCGAGGTGGGTGGCTCACCTGAGGTCGGGAGTTCAAGACCAGTCTGACCAATATGGAGAAACCGTGTCTCTACTAAAATACAAAATTAGCCAGGCATGGTGGTGCATGCCTGTAATTCCAGCTATTTGGGAGGCTGAGGCAGGAGAATCACTTGAATCCAGGAGGCAAAGGTTGCAGTGAGCCGAGATCGTGCCACTGCACTCCAGCCTGGGCAACAAGAGCAAAACTCCGTCTTAAAAAAAAAAAAAAGAAAGAAAGAAAAGCATATAGAAAAAGGCGTGGGGAGAGGATGGACTCTTGTTTACTTGGTGAAACCAATCACTCACGTGGCATTTTCATGGCTAGATCAAGACTTTCTTGGTTGGTCTTCCTTTTTGAAAGCTGCAAAATGGAAAGTCCCAAGACTCATAATTAACCAGTACACTAGTTAATGTTTTACTTTTCTTGGGAAAAGGGAACAAATCCTAACATTTGTTCAATAGCTACTCTTTGCAAGGTGCTTTAGGTACACTGTGTCATCTAAATTTGTGAAGCAAATATTACTGCCATTTTACAGATGACCAGACCAAGGCAGACTGGGGTCACTAAGAAACTTGCCAAAGTCATACAAGAGGTAAGTACCCAATCAGGAGTGAAATCTAGGTCTTCCTGACTCAAAAGACCTCTCTTTCACTAAGTCATGCTCCTTCAATGGCATACATATTAACTTACATTAAAATTAAACGATGAAACTCATATCTTCTTAATATACTTACTATTTTAAGAGTATGTGTTTGTGTGTATTAATGAGACAAAAAAGAAAGATGTGACTCAAATCCTTTTAAACCATGTTTTTAAAATATCACTTTTAAAGAAGACAAGGTAATACTTTCCTTCCAACTGAAGGTACATTTTCACCATCTTAGAAAACTTTACTACCTATACTGTAATTTGCAACTCAGATTTTTAAATTAAAAAATAACATTTTCTTTTCATATTTATAAGATATATGTGAACACTGAATAAAGATACATGTGTTACCAAAATAACTCCAATTCAATTAAGTATTGATGCTAATGTTTGACATTTTTGCCATGTGTATTAAGAGTATAAGATCTATCAAAATGGCTTAGTATTTTTAAACTCCTTGATTATAAGAGAAAATGCTCTTAATATTTGGAAAATGCAGAAAAATATAAATAGTTGCCATCATTATACCAACAAGCAGAGATTATAACCACTGTTAACATTATGATCTGTACTTGTAGTTCTATTTTATGAATGGTTGCGATCAGAGTATTCATATTTTCTAGTTTTATAAAAAATTGTATATGGTGACATTTTCAGTCATCCCTACGACTCTATGAGACACAAGGTTTAAAAATGAAACAAACAGGGCCAGGCACAGTGGCTCACGCCTGTAATCCCAGCACTTTGGGAAGCCAAGGCAGGTGGATCACCTGAGGTCAGCAGTTCAAGACCAGCCTGGCCAAACACAGTGAAGCCCTGTCTCTACTAAAAATAAAAATAAAAAATTAGCCAGGCGTGGTGGTAGGCGCCTATAGTCCCAGCTACTCACAAGGCTGAGGCAGGAGAATCGCTTGAAGTCAGGAGGCAGAGGTTGCAGTGAGCCGAGACTGCGCCAGTGCACTCCAGCCTGGGCAAAAAGAATGAGACTCCGTCTCAAAAATAATAATAATAATAATAATAATAATAATAAATAA
>NW_016806477.1:0-1974 GCF_001698545.2 Rhinopithecus bieti
TGCACCACTACGCCTGGCTAATTTTGTATTTTAGTAGAGACAGACAGGGTTTCTCCATGTTGGTCAGGCTGGTCTCGAACTCCCGACTTCAGGTTGTCCGCCTGCCTTGGCATCCCAAAGTGCTGGGATTACAGGCACGAGCCACCGTGCCTGGCACGATATTGCGTCGTTTTAGCTGCACTTTGACTACTCTGTAAGCTTGAATCTTCTTGACTTTTCTATGCTTTTTTTTTTTTTGATGGAGTTTCGCTCTTGTTGCCCAGGCTGGAGTGCAATGCTGCAATCTCAGCTCACCACAACCTCTGCCCCCCGAGTTCAAGTGATTCTCCTGCCTCAGCTTCCCAAGTAGCTGGGATTACAGGCATGTGCCACCACGCCTGGCTAATTTTGTATTTTAGTGGATACAGGGTTTCTCCATGTTGGTCAGGCTGGTTTGGAACTCCTGACCTCAAGAGATCTGCCCGCCTCGGCCTCCCAAAGTGTTGGGATTACAGGCGTAAGCCTCTGCGCCTGGCCTGTATCACCTATTTCTTATAAGATTTGTGTTTTCTCCTGATGGGTCGTTTGCTCCTTATTTTTTGGGGAGCTTTTTTCTGTGTTCTGATTTTGTGAATTTTAGGTGAATCTGCCCATGTTGTTCTACCGAATCTCCAGCTGGGTCGGATTTAGATTTGCTCCCTTACCCAGGAATTCTCTTGTCTGCTGGTTCTGTGATGGTTTTTTTTTTTACGTGAAAATTTTAGTTTTCATCATTTGTGTAAATCAGGGGTCAACAAACTGTCTGAAAAGGTCCAGACGGTAAATGTCATAGACTCAGGGCTATGTGATCCCTGTGGGGAAACTCCTCAGCTCTACCATTGCCAGCTGTAGCTTGCAAGCAGCCATAGAACATGTATTCTCCAGTGGGCTTGGTGGCGTTCCAATAAAACTTTATTTACAAAAGCAAGCGAGGAGTCCACAGACTAGTTTGCTAATCCCTGGTGTAAACTACTGACAATGTATCTTTTCGCTCCTGGGCCATGGTAAGCATGCAGTAATCACCTGTGACTGTACAGTATTCACTTTCAGTGTGTTCATTACAATGAACTGTATTGTCTTTCTTAACGGAGAAACAGTGTTGAACATAAAAATTTTATTTTGTCGGCCGGGCGCGGTGGCTCAAGCCTGTAATCCCAGCACTTTGGGAGGCTGAGGCGGGCGGATCACGAGGTCAGGAGATCGAGACCATCCTGGCTAACACGGTGAAACCTCGTCTCTACTAAAAAAATACAAAAAACTAGCCGGGCGAGGTGGCGGGCGCCTGTAGTCCCAGCTACTCGGGAGGCTGAGGCAGGAGAATGGCGTAAACCCGGGAGGCGGAGTTTGCAGTGAGCTGAGATCTGGCCACTGCACTCCAGCCTGGGTGACAGAGCGAGACTCCTTCTCAAAAAAAAAAAAATTTATTTTGTCTAAATTCACAAGTGAGATTGTTTTGGTTTGGAAAAATACTTGGGAAATGATCCACACTTTTTTATGTTCCCGATCAGTTTAAAAATCACAGAAATTATCTACTTGTTAAAAGTCTGGTCAAACTTACAAAACCCTCTGGCCCTGATTCCTGTTTTTCTTTTTTTTTTTTTTTTTTGAGACGGAGTCTCGCTCTGTCGCCCAGGCTGGAGTGCAGTGGCCGGATCTCAGCTCACTGCAAGCTCCGCCTCCCGGGTTTACGCCATTCTCTCGCCTCAGCCTCCCGAGTAGCTGGGACTACAGGCGCCCGCCATCTCGCCCAGCTAATTTTTGTATTTTTTTTAGTAGAGACGGGGTTTCACCGTGTTAGCCAGGATGGTCTCGATCTCCTGACCTCGTGATCCGCCCGTCTCAGCCTCCCAAAGTGCTGGGATTACAGGCTTGAGCCACCGCGCCCGGCGATTCCTGTTTTTCAACAGAGATCTTAGACTAAGGTTTTAATGTATTCTGTGGCTATTGTATTCAGTT
>NW_016806478.1:0-1415 GCF_001698545.2 Rhinopithecus bieti
AAACAATTACTAACAGACCTAAGAAATGAGATAGACAGCAACACAATAATAGTGGGGGACTTCAATACTCTACTGACAGCACTACACAGATCATCAAGGCAGAAGGTCAAAAAAGAAATAATGGATTTAAACTATACCTTGGAACAAATGGACTTAACAGACATATATGGAACATTTCATCCAACAACCACAGAATACACATTCTATTCAACAGCGCATGGAATTTTCTCCAAGATAAACCATATGATAGGCCCTAAAATGAGCCTCAATAAATTTAAGAAAACCAAAATTATGCCAAGCACTCTCTCAGACCACAGTGGAATAAAACTAGAAATCAACTCCAAAAGGAAACTTCAAAACCATGCACAGACATGGAAATTAAATAACCTGCTCCTCAATGAGCATTAGGTCAAAACGAAATCAAGATGGAAATTTAAAATTCTTTGAACTGAATGACAATAATGACACAACCTGTCAAAACCGCTGGGATACAGCGGTTTGTTAAGAGGAAAAGTTCATAGGACTAAACGCCTACATCAAAAAGACTGAAAAAGCACAAACTGACGTTCTAGGGTCACACCTCAAGGAACTAGAGAAACAATAAACCACACCCAAACCCAGCAGAAGAAAGGAAATAATCAACATCAGAGCAGAAATAAATGAAATTGAAACAAACAAAACATACAAAAGATAAATGAAACAAGCTGGTTCTTTGAAAAGATAAATAAAATTGACAGACCATTAGCAAGATTAATCAAAAAAAGAGGAGAAAAAGTTCAAATAACCTCACTAAGAAATGAAACAGGAGATATTACAACTGAAACTACTGAAATACAAAAGATCATTCAAGGCTACTATGAACACCTTTATGCACATAAACTAGGAAACCTAGAAGAAATGGATAAATTCCTGGAAAAATACAACCGTCCTAGCTTAAATCAGGACAAATTAGATACCCTGAACAGAACAATAACAATAAGCGAGATTGAAACAGTAACTTTAAAATTACCAACAAAAAAAGTCCAGGACCAGATGGATTCACAGCAGAGTTCTACCAGACATTCAAAGAAGAATTGGTACCAATCCTATTGACACTATTCTACAAGACAAAGAAGAAACCCTCCCTAATTCATTCTATGAAGCTAGCATCACCCTAATACCAAAACCAGAAAAGGACATAACCAAAAAGGAAAACTACAGACCAATATCCTTCATGAACATAGATGCTAAAATCCTTAACAAAATGCTAGCTAACCAAATCCAACAACATATCAAAAAGATAATCCAGCATCATCAAGTGGATTTCATACCAGCGATGCAGGGATGGCTTAACATATGTAAGTCAATAAATGTGATATACCACACAAACATAATTAAAACAAAATCACATGATCATCTCAATAGATGATGAAAAG
>NW_016806479.1:0-467 GCF_001698545.2 Rhinopithecus bieti
AGCACAGAACTGTAACCCGGGCTGACAGAAACAACTCCTCCTCTGCCAATCCCCAGCAAGGAGCCGGCTGCCCTCCCCCCACTTGCATTAGCTAACTTTTTCAAAAATGAATCAGAGTTTCAGATGAAGCTCCATAAAACTGTGGGCCGCTCCGAGACTGCAAATTGCTAGCAGATGTCTTTTTGGTTTGAGTACAGTCACATTACTGCCAAGCATGAAAATGAGAGGTTAGAGAACAGATCATTTTATTATCACATAAGAAAACCAGCCAGATTAAGCCTTCATGTTTTCAGGTATATGTGGCATGGATTTTGAAATCTCCTGGCAAAGGACCATATCTTTGATAGCTAAAATTGGTTCTTCAAGGTGAAGTCTTGCATCTGGATTTTATTCATTTGAAAACACAAAATAGGGTGTGTGTGTGTGTGTGTGTGTGTGTGTTTTGTTTTTTTTTTTTTTTTTTTTTT
>NW_016806480.1:0-1420 GCF_001698545.2 Rhinopithecus bieti
AAACTGTCTCTCAAACCACAGTGCAATCAAACTAGAACTCAGGATTAAGAAACACTCAAAACCACTCCACTACATGGAAACTGAACAACTTGCTCCTGAATGATTATTGGGTACATAACAAAATGAAGACAGAAATAAAGATGTTCTTTGAAACCAATGAGAACAAAGACACAACATACCAGAATCTTTGGGACACATTTAAAGCAGTGTGTAGAGGGAAATTCATAGCACTAAATGCCCACAAGAGAAAGCAGGAAAAATCTAAAATTGACACCCTGACATTGAGAGGTGACAATGTGCTAGCAGCCCTCATTCTTTCAGCGCCTCCTCAGCCTTCCGCCTGGGAGTCCACTCTGGCAGGCGCTTGAGGAGCCCTGCAGCCCACCACGGCACTGTGGGAACCCCTTTCTGAGCTGGCTGAGGCCGGAGCCTTCTCACTTTGCTTGTGGGGAGGTGTGGAGGGAGAGGCGTGGGTGGGAACCGGGGCTGTGCTGGCAGGCCTGTGTGAGTTCCAGCGGGCGGGGGCGCGGGCTTGGGGCCCGCACACAGCGGCCGGCCGGCACCCCCGGCCCAGGGCAGTGAGGGGCTTAGCACCCAGCCCAGCAGCTGCGGAGGTTGCGGCGGGTCCCCCAGCAGTGCCGGCCCACAGGTGCTGCACTCAAATTCTCTCAGGGCTTAGCTGCCTCCCCTGCCAGGCAGGGCTCGGGACCTGCAGCCCGCCATGTCTGAGCTCCTCACCTGCAGAAGGCTCCCAGGCGGCCTGAGCATCCCCAATGGGTGCCGCCCCCTGCTCCCTGGTGCCCGGTCTCTTCCACAGCCCAAAGGCTGAGGAGTGCAGGCACGGCTCGGACTGGCAGGCAGCTCTGCCTGCACCCCTGGTACAGGATCCACTGGGTGAAGCCAGCTTCGCTCCTGAACTGGATGGGACTTGGAGAACTTTTACATCTAGCCGGAAGATCGTATGTGCACCAATCAGCACTCTGTGTCTAGCTCAAGGTTTGTAAATGCACCAATCAGTACTCTGTGTCTAGCTCAAAGTTTGTGACTACACCAATTGGTACTCTGTATCTAGCTAACTCTGTATCTAGCTAACTAGCACTTTGTGACTCTGTGTCTAGCTCAAGGATTGTAAAGGTACCAATCAGCACTCTGTCAAAACGGACCAATCAGCTCTCTGTAAAATGGACCAATCAGCAGGATGTGGGTGGGGCCAGATAAGGGAATAAAAGCAGGCCCAGCCAGGGGCAACTTTTGGGTCACCTTCCACCCTGTGAAAGCATTGTTCTTTTGCTCTTTGCACTAAATCTTGCTGCTGCTTACTCTTTGGATCCATGCTGCCCTTATGAGCTGTAACACTCACCGCAAAGGTCTGGAGCTTCACTCATAAAGCCAGCGAGACCACAAAGCCACTGGGAAGAAT
>NW_016806481.1:0-387 GCF_001698545.2 Rhinopithecus bieti
AAAACAGTGCTACAACACTGTTCCATGAAAAGAAAGCTTTAACTCTCTGAGATGAATTCACACATCACAAAGAAGTTTCTCAGAAAGCTTCCTTCTAGTTTTTATCTGAGGACGTTTCCTCAGTCACCATAGACATCAATGTGATCCAAAATATCCCTTCTCAGTTTCCCCAAAAACAGTGCTACCAAACTGCTACATGAAAAGAATCATGTAACTCTGTGAGATGAATTTACACATCACAAAGCAGTTTCTCATAATGCTTCTTTTTAGTTTTTATTTGAGCATATGTCCTTTGTAACCATAAGCTTCAAAGCACTCTGAAATATCACAATGCAGATTCTAAGAAAACAGAGTTAGCAAACTGCTCAATGAAAAGAACAGTGTAAA
>NW_016806482.1:0-200 GCF_001698545.2 Rhinopithecus bieti
GCAAAAAAAAAAAAAAAAAAAAAGAAAAAATGGAATGAAAATTCCTTTCACCAAAAAAACTGGGCTTTGTACTGAGAAAAGAAACAATACACACATATATGTATATATACATATACACACACATATATGTATATATACATATACACACACATATATGCATATATACATATACACACACATATGCATATATACATATACAC
>NW_016806483.1:0-926 GCF_001698545.2 Rhinopithecus bieti
TTTTCTTGGAATCTGCAATGGGATATTTAGGAGTGTATTGAAGCTTATTGTGATAAAGGAAATATCCTCATATAAAAACTATAAAGAAGCGCTCTGAGAAACCGTTTTGTGATGTTGTTAATTCATCTCACGTAGTTACACGATCCTTTTCATGGATCAGTTTGGTAGCAGTTTTTGTTTAATCTGAGATGGGATATTTTGGATCACTTTGAAGCCTTTGGTGACTAAGAAATATACTCAGATAAAACTGGAAAGACGCTTTCTGAAAAGTTCTTTGTGATGTGTGAGTTCACCTCACTGAGTTACACTTTAATTTTCATAGAGCAGTTTGCTAAAACTGCTTTCCTGGTATTTGCAAAGGGATATTTGGGAGCACCTTGAGGCCTACAGTGACAAAAGAAACATCCTAAGACAAAAACTAGAAAGAAGCTTTAATAGAAACTGCTTTGTGATTCATAAATTCATCTCACAGAGTTACACCTTTCTTTTCATTGAGCCGTTTGATAGCACTGCATTTGGGGAATCTGCAAAGCGATTTTGGGAGCTCATAGAATCTGATGGTGAAAAAGGAAATATCTTCAGATAAAAAACTGGAGAGAAGGTTTTTGAGAAACTATTTTGTGATGTGTGTATTCACCTCAGAGAGATAAACTATTTTATTGATTGAGAAGTTTGGCATCACTGTTTTTGTGGTGTCTGAGAAGGGATATTTGGGAATGCATTGAAACTGATGGTGGATAAGTAAATATGCTGCACAGATGAAAGTTAGAAAGGAACTTTCTGAGAAATTTATTTGTGATGGGTGAATTCGTCTCCCAGAGGTAAACTACTCTTTTCATGGAGCAGTTTGTTATTCCTGATTTTGAGGAATCTACAAAGGGATATTCAGAGCATGGAGAAGTCTATGGTGAAAAAGGAAATACCCT
>NW_016806484.1:0-1796 GCF_001698545.2 Rhinopithecus bieti
CATAAATGTGAAAAAAATTTCCTTATCTCAGAATCATGAAACTGCACAGAATTAAAAAATGAATTTTTTTTCTCCTACCAATGGCTTCCTGCCAATACACTAACTTACACATTAGAATATAGGTGGTATAGTGTTGAATGTTTGATTTTGGTTGATTTAAGTTGTTCACTGAGTAGATAATTAGACTGAGCATATCAGTAGTATATGACTGGAGTAAGAAACCCTGCAAATTATCTTCACAGAATTTTGGGGAACAAAATCTGTAATGTTTCAGGCATCAATTAAATTTTGGATGCAAATTAAGCTTACTTTTTGTGCTTGTTCGACTTAATATGTTGCATAAATCTCATATATTTCCAGGTAGATATTACAAAATATTATTTCAATGTCTATGTGATTATGACATACTTAAATTATATAAGAGAAAATAAACATATTCCAAGAAAATGTAGATAATTTGTATGCTAATATAAAAAAATCATTTACAGCTGAAGTATTGATTGAAGCATAAGTTAAACTTCATAGATAGCCGACTATCTATGAAGCTTAGCATAGATAGCCAACTTGGAACATGTCTTCTGTTCAGTCAAGATTATCACCTTTACACATGAAAAGTGGAAAATTTTGAAAAATTTCCTGGGAACTTATGTCTGTTCCTCACCACTGTTTCCTCAATACTAGTAAGAAAATCAAACTAGTTTATAATGAAAACATCCACATGTACTGTGAAAAAAGTTACAATTTAAGAATTTAATCCAAGATCGCAGTTTCTGGCCTTACGTATTAATTACATGTGCGTTAATACCTTGTTTTGTTGGCAAAATATTCAAATTAACATTTATTATTTTCTTTTTGCATTCTATTATTTCTTGTTTCCTTGCATCTCCTCCTTCCCTTCTTCCTTCTCTCTTTTATCTTTTTTTCTTCATTATTTTCAATAAGGCAAAGGAAAGAGTAAAATAGTTTAGTCCTAGTTTGAAATGCCAAAAGCTGGCTATCTAATTTCAAGAGTTCCATCAATGGTTCCCAAAGTCACACGACTCCAGATTAATGATAGTACAGCAGATCACAAATATTCTGTCACTTCATTTGGAAATGTGCTCTTCTTGTACTTTTCAGACGGCTCCAAATTAAGGTATTTGCAGGCATGCAAGATACCTGGAATGACTACTTTTAAGAATAAATTTTACAGTCAGAAAAAGGAACTAGAAACATCAAAGCAGCAGATTTAAATAATAGAACCAGGCACAGTTAATTAATTAATTTTCAAATAGAATAAAATGTTGCAAAAGTATAAACTGTTACTATATTAACAGTTTTATTTATGCATAAGTTTCACAAACCCTTTGAGATTCTCCACTATTGCAAATAAATACGTGAGAATAAAATTAAAGTAGTTAGATAGACATTAGTCATGTGCCTAAAAATAATTATCTAACATCTATATCCTCATAAACTTCATATCCATTGATATAACAACTGTACATTATAATTATTAATTTCAATTCAATATAATGCCTTTCTATAACCATATATATTTCCACGAATATATGTAGCATGTATATGACATACAAAATTAGATGGATCATCAAGGACTCATTACATACACATTTTCCCCAAGTTTTTTATATTTTAATATTTTCAAGGATTTCAGATTATACCTTTTATTTTAATGTTTTAGAAATGTTAGTTTGGGGACAGAAAATCTGATGCAGTAAAATTTTTGAATGTGACAATAATACAGTACTTTTTATTTCTTCCTCTGGTTTTAGCAGACCGTGGCTTACTAGGCACAG
>NW_016806485.1:0-1795 GCF_001698545.2 Rhinopithecus bieti
TACCACCATGCAATGAAACGTTACTCCATCTTCATTTAAAATGTAAACTTCTCAAAGGCAAAAGTGTTCGCTTTTATTCTAACCCATGTTCTAACATGAAGGGGCTTAAGAAACATTTAGATTGTGAATAGGTGCCACACTTTCACGCATTCCTAAGAAATAATCTTCCTATTTCTTTTCCAGTCTCTTTTTTCACTTTTCATCTGATTTTGTTTTGTTTTGTTCTTAATCAGAGAAAGTATGACTGTAATTCAATGTGCATCTCTAACAGAAGACTGAATTTTGGAAAACATCAAGATTTCAGAAAATCAGGAAAATTATATATTGTGCCATGTGTTGATAAACTGACTATTTTGTCAAGACCACCATATAAGAATGTGTTTTCTGCTGGGAACATGTTTCTTTGAAATGTAGGGCTGCCTAGCTAAAATGCCACATCTTCTACTTGTTTATTGAAATTTCTGTCTGCTTGTATAGGCTTCAGGATCCTTTTACTAAATGTGACTCGGTTCGGGGAATCCAAATATGTAGTGGGAGATCATGCCTAAATTAAGAGTTCTTCACACTTGACAGGCTGACAAAACATCCTGTAAGTGAATCTCAGAGGATTCAAGATGAAAAAGTCATGCTCCACTGGAGAAATTGTTTAAAGCAAAGGGAGGTTGTATTTAACATTCAAATGTGCTATTTTCTTCAGAACATTTTTAACTCTAGACACTATATGTATTAGGGCCAAAAACCAAGAGCTATAAATACATATACACATCTTTCTATGGCTACACCAAACCTGAGATACACACACCTCACACACGCATATACACACACCCACAGTTTTTCCAAGTTAGATATTTTTACCAAAGTTTTTTTCTAATTCCCAAAGTCTAAGGCTTTAACTATTGAAACAATCAAAAGAATAAGAATTTTACATTTTTAATTGTCACAATTAAAATTTTTCCTCAGCTGGAAAGGCCTGTCAAAATAGATCCTAATTAAGGAGTTGTAAATTATTAACTTGTCCTCCAAATATAAGAGATTTAAAAATAATTTTTTACAACCATCTACTGCAGATGCAGTATGTGCAAACAAGGAATATCTACTGTTGACAAAAGTCAATGAGGTAAGGATCAGTGATAACCAGAACACTTTCAAGAGACGATTTGTTAGCACTAATATAGATGTCAGTATTCTGATGACTTAGAAGTATAGAGAAACATTTAATACAGTTTTCAAAAATTATTACTGTTAATATTTTAAACCCACTTAATTTTAAAATTCTGTCCAAAGTTACAAACCATAACAGAAAAATTAGGTAAATTCATCTATATTCAACTTAAGAACTTTCATTTACCAAGCCAAAGATTTTGTTTTGTTTTGTTTTTTAGACAGAGCAAGACTCTGTTGCCAGGCTGGAGTGTGGTGGCGTGATCTCAGCTCACTGCCACCTCTGTCTTGCGGGTTCAAGCGATTCTCCTGCCTCAGCCTCCCGAGTAGCTGGGACTACAGGCACGTGCCACCACGCCCAGCTAATTTTTGTATTTTTAGTAGAGACGGGGTTTCACCATGTTGGCCAGGATGGTCTCGATCTCTTGACCTCGTGATCCACCCGCCTCGGCCTCCCGCAGTGCTGGGATTACAGGCGTGAGCCACGGTGCCCGGCCCAAGACAGAGATTTTAAACTGTTATCTACATGTTGAAATTGAGAAGTGGCTTAATATAGGGCCAAAATCAAGGCAAGAAAACCGAAAATAAACCAAGATGTACATCTTAAATCATGCTTTTTTTCCAGAGATGTTTA
>NW_016806486.1:0-1799 GCF_001698545.2 Rhinopithecus bieti
AAAAAAAAAATGCATTAAATGTTCAACTGTGGCTTGTTGGTAAGCAAACTGTGTACCAAGTTCCCATATAACTGTCCCCAAAACGAGCAAGAAGTACCACTTTGGCTTTCATGTCCACTCAGAAATTTGATCTTTTCCACTATTATACAGAGAGCTGAAAGCAATGTTAAATGTATTTAAATATAACTCTTGAATTGTGGGGTGACAAAAAGATGCTCAAAATCTTTTGAACAATTTGTATCACTAAACTTTCTAACATTTCTACTTTCCCTTACATATTAATTAATGTAATCAAAATGTCATCTGGCCTGGAGAATGAGTCAGATTAGTCTAAATCATTCTTAACTATCGAATACGCTCTGAAATATTACTGGTCAAAGTTTGTTCCTCTAGGAGAACTCCCTTCCAAGGATTTTTGTTTGTTTTGTTTTGTTTTTGAAAATCCTATTTTATGGTTTTGCAGTATAAACCTATAGTTTCCAGGGTCACTGTCATGCTTTCAGCAAACAAAGAAATAGAGCCGGGGCTTCTCAGTGTCTCAGCCAGGAAGTGACACTTGTGGCTTTTGCTTAAACTCTGTCAACTGGAACTATCCACATTAACCTGACTAATTGAAAGACTGGAAATTTTTGTCTTCTGGGTATCCAAGAAGGAAAGGAGAAATGAATATTGATGAGAGTTGGTAATTGCTTCCACAGGTAGAAGGGCATCATTCTTAATTATGAACAGATCCCAGTAAAATTGCCTATGATCTTTGCTCATTGTTATCTAAGTTTATTGGTCTTCAGAGCTTTTGAGCCCACAGATCTAAGTTCTATATAATTAGGAAATCTTGGTTTTCTTATTAACTTCCTTGGGATACTTAGATCCTGTTAATTCCTAGTTATTGAAAAGTTGATTCAACAATTCAATCTCTAAAATTGCTTTGCTTTCAGGGTCACTGGACATAGGAGATACAGTCAGAACATTTCTGGCAGAAAATTCATATGAGAACTGATTTCATGTTAGGACATGTATAAGAGGACAAAACAGATATCTATCATCATTAACTGCTAACATTTGATGAGCACCTACTGAGTGTTTGTCATTTTAAGAAGCCTACCTATAGTGGTAGGAAGTTTTACAAGCTTCTAAGCTATATATAGCTTAGAGAGATATATATAGCTTATATATATACACACAGATATGTGTGTGTGTGTGTGTGTGTGTGTGTGTGTGTGTGTGTGTGTGTGTGTAATGTACTTTTTTAGGCCAGGGATTCTTGGCTTGGATATGTGAAACTTTATAGAGCCCAAATGGGCTTTGGTGGGGTGTATGAAAGCTTTAAATTATATGTACAACTGTGTAGGTATATGTATTTGTGCATTTTTTATAAAGAATTATTGGTCCAAAAAAAAATTAGAAATGGTGATTTAGGAGAACATCTTAATTTTGCATTCAGGAGCATAGGAGCAATACAGACCAAATGTGATATGAAGTAAAAAATGTGAATGCTTATAAACATCTTAGTTTTCCAGCTTCTATGTTCGATGTTCTATTTTTTAAGTAATCATTTTAAGGTTAATATGTACTCAAGATATCGCTTTGAAGCTTGAGGCTTGACATTATCAATTAGGGTCCTAGGATCCAAAAATATGCTCCTCAAGTTTTCTGTTTTGTTGTGTTTTAAACCCAGTGATAAACGGTTTGCTTTTGGGTTACAACTATTTGTTTTATATTTTCTCCTGAGTGGTTGACTTATATGCTCAAGATAAATTTAGCAGTATTGTCATTGCGCATGAATATAATGAAATGAAGGA
>NW_016806487.1:0-1859 GCF_001698545.2 Rhinopithecus bieti
ATTTTTTTAAAAAAACGGACAACTAAGGGCATTCTTAAGTGCACAACCAGTAAAATAACAAGAAAATTGAACAGAAAATACATCATGGGCAGAAGCAGATTAATGCCAGAATAAGCAGTGACCACTTGGAAAGCAATAGGACACGTTTTGCTTTTTCCTGTGGGCAGCCCTCAAATTCTGTCACCACATGCTTGCTTCAGCAATGGTTTTGGGACTCCATGCTAACTGGAGGAACCACGGGCCCTGCGTGGTAAAAAACTTCACTTAATTCTGGTACAGCATAACTTTTTCTTGACAAACATGACTTCTGTGATTATGAGTTGCTAAGCAATCTGGACAATGCATAACCTAAAAATCTATGAAAGGGAGGTAAGTAAGTCTGAGGAAAACTATTTCCCACTTTTTTCTTTGGCAAGTTTAAACAACTGTAGTGTAGACAAACGTGCAGAAGAGGACAGCAAGCGTAGTATTACTCCTCATCATGTGATGTTACAGTCAAGAGCTTTCAATTTTAGCTGTGAGAGTTCCACATAAAAACTAAAAGTTGCTTCACTGTGCATCTATTAGTGATTGATTGCAGAATATATTGTCTATTATCCTAAGGAGTCTTCACTGAAGATTTTCCCATTGAACATATAGAGATAAAGACACAAAAAAGTAAAGGAGCAACTCTGAAATAATTAAACAAAATTTAGAAATGTTCATCTACTCACAGAATTAGCATTTTTGCATATATTTGCATGTATATCTATCCATAAAGGTGACATTTTCAAATAAATCAGTTACATATGAAGCTAAAATTATATATATATAGTCTTCTGGGCTCTGGGCAGGTGGATCACACATGTAACCTCAACACTTTGGGATGCCAAGATGGGAGGATTACTTGACTTCAGGAGTTTGAAACCAGACTGGCCACGACGGTGAAACCCCTTTTCTACTAAAATATGAAAACAAAAGCTGGGCATCGTGGGACATAACTGTAATCCCAGCTACTTGGGAGGCTGAGGCTGGAAAATTGCTTGAACCCAGGAGGCAGATGTGGCAGTGAGTCAAGATCATGTGATGTTAGAATCAAGAGCTTTCAATTTTAGCTGTCAATTTTCCCTCCAGCCTGGGCAATGTAGCAAGATACTGTCTCAAAACAAACAAGCAAAACAAAATATATACATATTTTTTTTAAGAACAAAAGACAAACATATGTTCTATACATGTACTGGTGGAGTCAAGTGGTTGTGGATCCTGTGCTGGGAAATAAGAAAGACGGGTCAGTGTCCTGGATTATGTATGGGGTATCCATTGGGACACAAATGAAGGGGCAGTTAGGGTGTCAGCCTAGTCTGAAAGCAGCAGAAATGGTCTGTGACACTGAATGCTAGACCAGCCTGTAACAATAAAAGATCTGCCCAGGGATCTTAGCAATCCTGCTGGGTGGCCCTGACTATACCCTAGACTGGAGACTCCTGTGGTAGAGTGGCAGCCAGAGAGCCTTAGCAAACAAAATCTTGACCACTTTGGCTGGGCCAATCTAAAATAGCTCATCTCTTCTGTTTGACAGAACAAAATACAGAAATATAAAGTGAAAAGAATAAAATCAAGAGAAATAAAATAAAATTTAAATATAAATTTAAAGTAGTTAAAATAGTAAGGACAAATACACTGAAATAAAATAGAGAAAATAAAGAGAAATGTAATTAAGATTAGTGAAAATAACAAAATAAGGATGAAGAAAATAAATTTGTAAAATTAAAAGAAATTAAAATAATTTGCAAGAAACTAAAATCAGAAAATTTTAAGATTGAAGAGAAAAAATAAAAATGAAAAACAGCAAATATGGAGAAAGTAAAATAATATGAAGG
>NW_016806488.1:0-1797 GCF_001698545.2 Rhinopithecus bieti
TGTTATTTGAATGTGTAGCAGTTTTTCACTCCAATAACCACATATATAAGGTATCTTCAAGAAATTTGAAGAGAGCCTTAGAAGCATGTGGATACCTAGATATTAATTTAGAAATGGCAGTTGTAAAATCTGTGATAGAAGTAAGGGCATTTTGTTCTCTAAAACTTACTATTTATGTTTTAATTATTGCACGTTTACACTAAATTTTAACTTGTGGTTGTTTGTTTGTTTGTTTCTTATTAGGTGGGAGAAAAAACAGAGGAAAGAAGAGTAGAAAGGGATATTCTTAAGGAAATGTTCCCCTATGAAGCATCTACACCAACAGGAATTAGGTATTCAGATACATTGAAACAAGTACTAGCATATTCTAGTAGGGAATCTTTATTTTTAATTATTCATCGCAAAGTTACTGTACCTCTGCTCAGAATTAAGCTGTTCTTTTGGAGCCAGGTACAGTGGTACATGCCTATAGTCCCAGCTACTCAAGAGACTAAGGCAGGTGGATTGCCTGAGCCCGGAGTTCAAGACCAGTCTGGGCAACATAATGAGATTCTGTCTACTCCCCGACTCTTAAATAAATAAGTGAATGAACTGTTCTTTTGGGAGCAGTTTAATTCCCCTAAGCCCACCAGTAAATATCCTTGGAAGTTGAATGAGTTTCAAAATTGCATTGGTAAATGGAGGATTTTAAATAAATCATTTACTTACTACTTAATTTATATGTTAAAATCTAAACGAAAATCTAGTGAGAAATACTTTTTCCTCCTGAATTTCTCTTTAATAATTGAAAAGACTGTGTATATATATCTTAATTTTTAACTGAAAGAAACACAACCAAAACTGTTTTGTTTTTCCTCTTTACTCCTAAACATTAGCTTTGAAGAGCCTTTCAGAAGGCGGTTTAGTGACTATCAGTGTTCTGAATATTCTTTTCTAATAAAGGATGCATCTAACTTTTTTTTTTTTTTGAGACGGAGTCTCACTCTTGTCGCCCAGGCTGCAGTGCAGTGACACTATCTCAGCTCACTACAACCTCCACCTCCCAGGTTCAAGCAGTCCTCCCCCCTCAGCCTCCCAAGTAGCTGGAATTGCACCCACCATCATGCCTGGCTAATTTTTGTATTTTTGCAGAGACAGGGTTTCACCATGTTGGCCAGGCTGGTCTTGAACTCCTGACTTCAGGTGATCTGCCCACCTCAGCCTCCCAAAGTGCTGGGATTACAGGCGTGAGCCACCACACCTGGCCCATCTTTTAAAATAGAAAATGTGTAGAAGTTTTAAATAGGCTGACTGACCTCACTGCTTTGTATGTATCAATTTTCTCTACTGTTATCTCAGGGAATGTGCTTGGAATTAGGAGTGGCAATGACATTTTATGTTATTTCTCTAAATCATGCCTTTATCTAAAATTATTTTTCTCTTCCTCCTTTCACTCCCAACAGTGCTAGTTGCCGCAGACCAATCAAAGGGGCTGCAGGCCGACCATTAGAACTCAGTGATTTCAGGATGGAGGAGTCTTTTTCATCTAAATATGTTCCTAAGTATGTTCCCTTGGCAGATGTCAAGTCAGAAAAGACAAAAAAGGGACGCTCCATTCCCGTATGGATAAAAATTTTGCTGTTTGTTATTGTGGCAGTTTTTTTGTTTTTGGTCTACCAAGCTATGGAAACCAACCAAGTAAATCCCTTCTCTCATTTTCTTCATGTTGACCCTAGAAAATCCAACTGAATGGTATCTCTTTGGCACATTCAACTTGGTCTCCTATTTTAATAACTGTATTGAAAACATTTGTGTACA
>NW_016806489.1:0-386 GCF_001698545.2 Rhinopithecus bieti
CTTGGTTATATGTGAATTCATGTCTCACAGTTAATCCTTTCTTTGGATTCAACAGGTTGGAAACACTCTTTTTGTAGAATCTGCAAAGAAACATTTGGGATGGCATTGAGGCATATGGGGAAAAACAGAATATCCCCAGATAAAAACTAGGAAGAAGTTATTTGTGAAACAGCTTTGTGATGTGTGAATTCACCTCACAGAGGTAAACCTATCTTTTGATTCAGCAGGTTAAAAGCACTCCTTTGCAGAATCTGCCAAGTGACATTTGCGAGCACATTGAGGCCTATGGGGAAAACCAAATATCCTCAGATAAAACTCGAATGAAACTATCTGTGAAACTGCTTGGTGATATGTGGATTCATTTCACAGAGTTAAAACATTTTTTT
>NW_016806490.1:0-1797 GCF_001698545.2 Rhinopithecus bieti
ATGAAAACAGTTTTACCAAACTATCCAAAGAAAAGAATCGTGCTACTCAGTGAGATGAATACACACATCACAAAGAAGTTTCTCAGAAAGACTCTTTGTAGTTTTATCTGAGGATATTTCCTTTTTCACCATAAGTTTCAATGTCATCCAAAATGTCCCATCTCAAATTCCCCCAAAACAGTGATACTGAACTGCTCCATGAAAAGAATGGTGAAACTCTGCGAGATAAATTCACAAATCACAAAGGAGTTTCTCAGAAAACTTCTATCTAATTTGTATATGAGGATATTTCCTTTGTCACCACAAGCTTCAATGTGCTGTGAAATATCCAATTGCAGATTCCAAAAAAACAGTGTTAGCAAACTGCTCAAGGAGAACAACATTGTAACTCTCTGAGACGAATCACACATCACAAAGCAGTTTCTCAGAAAGCTTCTTTCTATTTATTATCTGAGGTTATTTCCTTTTACACCATATTCCTAACTGCGCTCCTGAATATCCCATTACAGATTTCATGAAAAAAGTGTTAGCAAAGTTCTCAATGAAAAGAGAGGTGGAAATCTGTAAGATGAATTCATACAACACAAAGCAGTTTCACAGAAGGCTTCTTTTTGGTTTTTTTCTGGGGATATTTCCTGTGTCACCACAAGCTTCAAGACACTACCAAATATCCTATTGCAGATTCCATGAAAACAGTGTTATCAATCTGCTCAATGCAAACAATGGTGTAAGTTTGTGAGATGAACTCAAACATCACAAAGCAGTTTTTCATAAAGCTACTTTCTAGTTTTTTTCTCAGGATATTTCCTTTTTCTCCATAGGCCTCAACGTGCTCCCATATATCCCATTGCTGATTCCGTGAAAACAGTGTTAGCAAACTTCACAATGAAAAGAATGGTGTCACTCTGTGAGATGAATTCACACATCACAAAGTGGTACTTTCCAGTTTTTATGAGAGCATATTTTGTTTTTCACCTTACGACTCAATGCACACTCATATATCCAATTGCAGATTACACGAAAACAGTGTTAGCAAACTGCTCCATGGAAAGAAAGGTGTAGCTCTGTGTGATGAACTCAAACATCACCAAGAAGTTTCTCAGAAAGTTTCTTTCTAGTTTTATCCGAGAATATTTCCTTTGTCACCATAGGATTCAATGTGAGGCAAACTACCCCTTCTCTGATTCCCCAAAAAGGGTGCTACCAAACCGCTGCATGAAAAGAAAGGTGTAACTCTGTGAGATTAATTAACACATATCAAAGCAGTTTCGCAGAAAGCTTCTTTCTAGTTTTTGTCTCAGGAAATTTCCTTTGTCACAATAAACTTCAATGCTCTCTGAAATATCCCATTGAAGATTCCAAGAAAATAGTGTTATCAAATTGTTCAATGAAAAGAACAGTGTAACTCTGGGAGATGAATTCACACATCACAAAGCAGTCTCTCAGGAAACTGCTGTTTGGTTTTTATCTCAGGATATTTACTTTTTCACCGTATTCCTCAAAGCACATGGGAATATCCCTTTGCAGGTTCCACAAAAAAATAGTTTTTGTAAACTCCTCCATGAAAACAAAGTTGTAAATGTGTGAGATGCATTCACACATCACAAAGCAGTTTCTCAGAAATCTCCTTTTTTTGTCTCAGGATAATTCCATTGTCACCATAGACTTCAATGTGCTCCCAAATATCCTATTGCAGATTTCGTGAAAACAGTGTTAGCATCTGCTCCATGAAAGTAAACGTGTAACTCTGTTGGATGAATTCATACATCACAAAGAACTTTCTCAGAAAGTTTATTT
>NW_016806491.1:0-2735 GCF_001698545.2 Rhinopithecus bieti
TTGTACTTCCCAGGTGAGGCGATGCCTCGCCCTGCTTCAGCTCTCGCTGGTTGGGCTGCACCCACTGACCAGTACTGACTGTCTGACACGCCCCAGTGAGATGAACCCGGTACCTCAGTTGCAAATGCAAAAATCATCCGTCTTCTGTGTTGCTCATGCTGGAGGCTGGAGCTGTTCCTATTCTGCCATCTTGGGCACCCCCCCAACATGAGACTATTTTTAAGCTCTTTTCTTTTAGCCTACTTATAGCAACAGATATATTTTGAATGTTGACCTTTGCACAGCCTTAAAGAACATTATTAAACAAAGTAAATGGCCTCTCAGTGACAGCTGAGGTGTAGTGGGAGGACACCCAGGTGAAGTCAGGGTGCCTGGGTTCAAGTCCTGAGTCCAGGTTCTAGCATCTAAGTTGGATGCCACTGAGGAAGCCACTTATCCTCCCTGGGTCTCAGTTTCTTCATCTGTAAAATAGGAGCACTAGTTTGGAGTTCTGATGATTGCACAGGGGAATGAATATGAAATGACTTTATCAAATGTCATAAACCTTCAAATGTTCATACTACTAGTAGGCAAGGAGAAGCAGAAAAGCCTCAGGACTGGAAGAAGCATTTTGATGTTGGCATAGATGCTTGGGGCTCTTGTTCAAATGTAGATTTCATTGATCTGAGGGTAGGTATTGAAATCTGACATTTCTAAAATGCCGTGGTTCCACAGGCTAACTCCCAGTCTCCTTTTCCCTGGTTTCAAAATGTTCATATTATTCGAAGAGAGCTCAAACATCTTCTGGTCTGATTCTTTCCTTTTACAGGTCAAAAAACTAAGGCTCAGAGAGGTCATCTGACTTCTCCAGGGCTGACTTCTCACACCTTCTCTATTTTCTCCAACTTCTGAGTGGTTTCTTACAGCAGGGGGCACAGGCTACTTCTGTGGACAAGGAGCTCCTGAAAGAATAGAGGGGGAGTGGGTACTATTTTAGAACACTAGTCAGTTTGCACCTCAATTGTTTTCTCTGTGCAAAGGAGAAAGGTCTATTCTTAGACATCAGCCAGAGCTTGGAAGAAATAGACTCAATCATTAAAGTAATCCATGCACACCTCAGTAAGTTAATGCAGGCATCCATATAGGAGCCGGGTAGGAAGGAAACAACAGGTACTTTGAAAGGCTTACAACACATATTTGTACCACGGCCATGTAAAAGCCATTTCCAAGCCAAGAGGAAGGGCATTCATTATTTTCATTTAACATTTATTAAATAAAGTGTGTTGCGGATCAGGCTCTTATAATCTGAGCCCCTTTTGACTGTGTGCATAAGCTTTTCAGATACCTGCAATTTCTTCCTCTTACTTACAAAGATGCTTATTGAACTGAAAGAGGTAAGTAAACATTAGAAGAGATCTTGGAAGAAATCTGTTAAATAGTTCAAGGGCTCTTCCTGGCAGAAGGAATCAGATACCTGACCTTCAATATATCACAAAAGACTCCAGCAGAAGGAATTGAACCTTCAAATGTTCGTACTACTAGTAGGCAAGGAGAAGCAGAAAAGTCTCAGGACTGACTGGAAGAAACATTCTGATGTTGGACTAGATGCTTGGGACTCTTGTTCAAATGCAGATTCCATTGATCTGGGGGTAGGTATTGAAACCTGGCATTTCTCACAAGTTCCCAGATGATCTGATACTGGGTTAGCAACACCACTTTGAGTAGCAACTTCACTCTGTATATATCCATTCTTGGTATCACTGGACAGTCTGCAAGCCTTTCTGGGGCTAGCATTAAGCAAAACTATAAGTTGATAAAGATTGCCCCTCAGTAGAGAAGTACCAAATATTACCTCTATCACCAAACATAGAATCTGAAAGTCCTAAATAATATTAAGGAATTTGTAATTTAATATGTCACTCTCTCCAGGGTTACTTGCCTTTGACTAAGAGCTGGCAGGAAAGGAGAGAGCTTAACACAATATTCCTCCAGAGGTGCCATTTCAGGTATGAAGGAAGTGTTGGTGGGAGTCCTATCTTAAGGGTCATGCCCTTTCTAGCATCCCACAGTCACTTTTAAATATTCTGACTTCAGAATATGTCTCTTGAGTCCTACACCTGACATAGCCAAAGCTAATTTATGTACAGCTCTCTGTAGCCACAGGTTTCACACCCATGGTTTCAACCAACTGTGTATCAAAAATGTTTTTTAAAACAATATAATATGGCAAAATAATACAAAGAAAAACTATATAACTATTTATATGGAACTTGTATTAGGTATTATAATATTGTATATATAATAATGTATTACATGTATTCTATGTAACTATTTATATAGAATTTATATTGTATTAGGTATTATAAGTAATCTAGAGATTATTTAAAGTCTATGGAAGAATGTGCATGGGTTATATGCAAATACAGTGCCACTTTATATAATGCACTTGAGCATCCCTGGATTTTGGTATACCTGACCTGAGTTTACAGAAATTTTATTTCTATAAACTTAGGAGGCAGAGGTTGCAGTGAGCTGAGATCACATCACTGCACTCCAGCCTGGGAGACAGAGGGGGAGTCTGGAAAAAAATAATAAGAAGAAAGAAGAAAGCAAGCAAACAAGAAAGAAAGAGAAAATAAAAATAGCTACCATGAAAACTTGTTGAGATAACACATGTTAAGTGAGAAGGAAGGAAGGAAGGAAGGAAGGAGGGAGGGAGGGAGGGAGGGAAGGAAGAAAGAAAGAAAGAAAGAAAG
>NW_016806491.1:3382-10693 GCF_001698545.2 Rhinopithecus bieti
CCGGGCGCGGTGGCGGGCGCCTGTAGTCCCAGCTACTAGGGAGGCTGAGGCAGGAGAATGGCGGGAACCCAGGAGGCGGAGCTTGCAGTGAGCCAAGATCGTACCACTGCACTCCAGCCTGGTGGACAGAGTGAGACTCCGTCTAAAAAAGAAAGAAAGAAAGAAAGAAAGAAAGAAAGAAAGAAAGAAAGAAAGAAAGAAAGAAAGAAAGAAAGAAAAGAAAGGAAAATAAAATAAAAGAAGAAGGAGGAGCAGGAGAAGGAGAAGCAGCAGCAGCAGCAGCAGCAGCTGAGGGAGGGAGGGAAGGAGGGAAAAAGGAAGGAAGGAAGGAAGGAAGGAAGGAAGGAAGGAAGGAAGGAAGGAAGGAAGGAAGGAAAGAAGGAGAAAAAAGAAAAGAAAAGAAAGAAAATAATGGCTACCATGAAAACTTGAAAATTTATTGAGATAACATATGTTAAGTGTTTAGAATGGTGTCTGGCATGTAATAAATGCTCAATACACATTAGTCGTTGTTATTATTATATAGACACTTAAAAGCACAGAATTGCAATAGTTACATATCAAAGCCTCTGAGCTGAAAACATGCACAATTCACTCTGATAAATAGGCCTTTTACAAGCCTGACACTTGGAAAATGTCTATTTTCCACTTCAAAACAGGTTTAACGAGGACTCGTTCTACAAAATCATCCCTTGTAATATGCTAGGTAAATTGTCCTCCTTTCTAACAAGAGCAAGCACCAAGAAAACAAGACTGAGGATAAGGTTTCCTGAAAACAAACCCCATAATTTGACCCTCTTCAACCCAAATAGTTGACCAGTGGCTCCTAAGGAGTTTCTTTATGACATCCTGGACATGAGACCAATGGCTTTCGAAGCAGTAGCTCCTACTCTACAGCCATACAGTAAGGTTAAAAAAATAATAAAATTTTAAAATCAAAACTTTAAAAAAACACTAATAATTCAATATTGCATTTAAATTAATATTTTAATAATCATTTCAGTATCTACATTCTTGTGGAAAATAGAACACATATGTGTCAGATGGTTATTCATTAAATCAACTCCAAATGCTAGGACCCTCTCAACCAGTCCAAGTGCCCCCAAGGTCCGGAGCTCATACATGGTGAAACTCCATCCTAGAACACTCAGCCATGGCTCTCCTAACAGGATTTTTTCCATGTTGTGTTTAATGATATCCTCTTGCACTAAGATCATAACATTTTCCCTGAGAGTTTTATGTTTTATCATGAGAAATCATTGTAGAATGTGTGTATAACCCACAGATGACATTGTGAAGGCCTCCCAGCACAAGGGAGACTGTTTGATTCCTTTGAATATATCAATTTGTTTGCTTTCTTGACTGTGGCTTCTGACATCTTCCTTCTGATTCTATCAGATCCCTTCTGGAGCTGGTCCTAACTGCTTTTCACAGAGGATGCAGACTGGAAAGTTCCTACCTATTCAGCAAAGGCTCGCCAAGTCCTGGGCTCTTTTCTCCTCAGGGGCAAAGATGAGACTTCTCTTCTGTAGAGATCACAGGTGCATCTGTACAGGTTGGAGTGTTCCCCCAACCGTGGACCCCTAGGAGCAGTCGTGACTTGTGGCACAAGGCCCCATCCATTGATCTACTCCTCACACAGCCGTGGAGAGCCAAGAACTGGAGGGAGGTGAGTCAGCGATGAATTTTTCTTGAACAGCAAAGACCAATTGGTGGTTCGCCTTTTTAGTAAATTCCAAAATTCTGGAGTCATTTGAGTCCAAAGGGGAAATTTGTGAGATTGTGGGGAGGGGCAGAAGTGAGAAAATAGAAGCAACAAAAATATGCCTCCAGTGTTCTCACTGCTCATTAGACCAGCACGGAGCCAGTTCTTGTATGGCCTGAATAACTGGTACTTTTTATAAGCAACTGAAGAGCTATAAAAAGCTTAACATTTAAGAAAACAACAAACAGCTGTGGCTAGTGAGCAAGGAAAATCTGAAGAGTGAGCCTGTCTGGGTGGCAGAAGGTCACACTGCTTCATGAGGAAGTACTAAAACATCACTAACATTTGCTACATCAGTGTGTTTCCCTGGTTGGTCACACTTCTCCTTCCCCCGACCTCGGTCCCACTCTCCTATCGAAATAGAAGAATAAATATACGTCACCAGAATGCTCAGCAATTATTTCCTGAAAACAGCATTTCTTTTACATGCGCTTAATCATGTGTTAAGCAGTGGCACACACGAGGGGTTCCTGATCAACAGAGTGAACAAACACCCGGGTCTGAATTTGGTTCCCAATGCATTTGGGCTGAGCCTCACTGACCTGGGACCCCTGGGCTTAGTTCACGTGCGCCTTGAGGTTCTGCACAGCTGCCTCTCCCTTTAACGGAAAATGCCATCTGCAGGACCAGAGCTAGCAACAGGAGCAATAGCTCTCTCGACTTCCTCTCGTAGTAATCCATAATAAGCTCAATGATAAGGCAATTACCAGTGGGAGGCAGTAAGGTAAAGTGATGAAATATATTGGCTTTGGCCTCTGAATTCAAACTCTAATGCTTACTACTGGGTGACCTTGAGCATGTTAACTAGCCTTTCTGTGCATTAGTTTCCTTAATGGTTAAATAGTAAGCCAAAATTATCTTCCTCTGGCCTTCAGCTGAGTCTTAGGTGGGCTTGTTAGACAATGCTCTAGGCTGACTTTCAGAGGTACACAATCATCTTCCTTTATTTCCAAGTTTAGATAACTTTTCCTAATAGCACATAATAAATGTCTCTTGGGACAAATAGAAAGTGAACAAGAAAGTGGTAGGCCAGAATTCAATCATATCAACAATTACATTAAATATAAGTGGACTAAACACTTTTAACAAAAAGGAAGAAATTGTCAGAGTGGATACAGAGCAAAATTCAAAATGAATATATTTCCTATAAAAGATATGATTTAAATATAAAGATTCCAATCAGTTGAAATCAATTGAATGGAAAAAAGATATGTTATGCAAACAGCATATATAGGAAGGCTGGAGTGGCTATCATAATATCAGATAAACCAGACTTCATTACAGAGTTTTGCCAGAGGAAAAGAGGGGCTTCTCATAATCACAAAAAACATAACAATTACAAATGTATATGTACCTAATAACAGCTTCAAAATACACCAAGTAAAAATTGACAATCTAGACAATTTACAATCACAGTTAAAGATTTTACTCCCCTCCCATAATAATTGATAGAAAACTAGACAAAATATCTGTAAAGATGTAGAGGATCTGAATAACACTACTAATAAATATCAGCTGCTATAATTTTCTCTTTCATTTGATTCACATCTCCAGACATCTGCAAAGCTGCCAGTTCTGGCCCTCTAGACCCAGCGAGGAAGCCACTTAAGGCCACTGTCCCTTCAGGAGACACAGACACGTGGATGGCATCATGCTGCAGGAGACTTTCAGAGCTTAGTCTATGGAGAAAATGCTGAATGTTGCAAGGCTGCATCTTTTTTCCTCCTGAAACTGTTTCATATGAATCAATTCTAGGATCACCAGTCTGTCCCCACAGTCATCCTGCCATCTGCTAGGCTTAGTAGCCGTTGCCGGAATACTTAGAACCCTTCCCTAAGAGGTCTAGAATGTTTAACCATCAGATTCCACACATGTTGCCTGGGGCAAGTCTTCCATATGAGGACAATGCTGGAGGTCATGTGGGATATAAGAATCTTTGGAAGTGTCCATAGCAAACGAAATTATTATATTTTGGCTCTGTCTTTTAGGTGAATTCTAAACAAATATAGTCCTCATTTATCTCTATATCCATTAGCAACTGCTCTGATCTAATTGAAGTTTGTGTTTGAAGGAAAAAAACAATTGACAAAATGTCTTTTTGAAGAGTGTGAAAGATGAGGTTTCTCTTTAGAAATCTTTTCTGCCCAGGGCTGTGTAGCTACATTGCAGTATTCCATTCCATAGAGCCTCTGGGGAATTATATGTGTGATACAATGGCCTTCTTATCCCAGGTGAATTGGGCAAAGGCTTCCCCAAATAACTTATTTTTCATCCACTCGAAACACATAAAGTTTCAGTTAAAGGATATACATACAGAGAATTTGACATTTCCAAGTTTTGTGGCTTCTGTATGTTAGCATCTCTAACCACCATCAATCCCCTTTCCAGAAATTCCACTCATCCCAGCAGCCTTAACAGGCTGAGGCCACAAGGGAGGGAAAAAGCTAGGGAGTACGAATGTGGGCCATGAGGGGGCCTTTGCAAAGGTTCTCTTTAAGATCCATAATTTAAATGGATAACTTTTGTCCATTCAGGCACAGACAGGGATAACAAAAGATCATGACATTAATAAGGTAGAAAAGCCATTTCTGAATTGCGAGGGCTCTAGTCTCAGGATGGCCTCCTAACACTGCAGCACTCCCAAGAAAGAAGTGCCTACTACTTTTCAAACCCTGCAACTTTCATCTCATCGGCAATTTTCATGTTTTCTCCTTCAAGAGCATTATGAGTATACACCTCCCAAATGGCAGTACCAAAACCTAGTCAGCTACGGAAGAACGGAAGACTTGGACATTGATAAGAAGATATATTTCCCCTTCAAGAACTTGTTCACCTAGACTGTTCCTCCATGGATATGCCCTGTTAAAAATGTACAATTCTAATATTCTCTACTTCTTTAAGAGAGTATTATGCTGTACTGACCAAAAGGAGAATCCAGATCATCCCATGATTAATCTTTTCAATGCTCTGGAAAGGCAAATAGGTGACAGGCACAAGGGGAAAGTGCTTCCATGAACACATTTTTTTTACTGGAACTTGTCCTATTGCAAAGCTCTTCTGCCAGATTCCATTAGGAAATTGCAAGCAGATTCATATATCCAAGTGCTCCTCTCTCTCCTACTCATAAATATATAGACATCATATGGCAGGGAGGGGGGAAGAAGCTGATTCTCTCATGGCATACCCTTGCACAGCAGACGTGTAGGCAAATGCAAATACCGAACATAGTAGTTCATGCATATGTGCACATGAATATATATCATGCTATTACTACTCATCAATGAGATTCCAAGTAGCTACCAGAGGGGAGAGAAAAGTCACAATCAATATAGCTGTACTTCAGAATGTCAATTAAAGACAGTGATAAGAAGATAGGCAGGCTGCCCCCAGCAATACAGAAACGACAGGAACACCTAAGGATTGATTAGGGGCTGGGCCAAATTCCAGGCCTGAACTCACCACAAATTATGCTACGAGCTCATGGGGGAAGGTTCCAATTGGCATTTTTGAGCCACACGTCCCATTCTTCTGATGCAGACATCAGGACTGTCTGGAAGATGATTGGAGAATAAAAAGCCCAAACAAGAAACGAATTCGGGAAGGGCTGTTTCCCATCCAAATGCTTTCAACTTTCCTGAGAATTCTCTCAGCTTCTTTAAAACAGGCCGATATTATTATTCCACTTTACCATTCTGGTTCTTACTGAAGGGCAGAGCCAGCGTGCAGAAAGATAGAGAATGGCAAATGGAAACGTCAGTGGGCAGGTAGGAAGGTTGTAGCATGGGAGTCTTCCATCTGGAACTGTGGATGAAAAAAAAAACTACTTTTAAAGGAATACCTTTTAAGATTTTTTCCATATTCTGCCAGGAACACTTAGGTCTTGTCCTTTTATAGACAAAGACCTACATTTAATTATAGGTATATTGTATGAAATAAAAATATATAGAACTTCTAGACCCCAAAATATATAGCCATGGTTCCAGTTTTCATTACCAGAAATAACTTGCGGAAATGAAAAGCAGGTGAGAGGAGGTTTCCCTGAGCAAGGCCAGGGCTTCATTTTAATTCAGCTCCGTGGATGGCCTGCCATTGCCCCCCGGCCTCGCTGCTCGCACACTCAGAGGTCAAGCTGTTAAAATCAACCAAAATGCTCAAATTAATTTCTTTTAGACCCCAGCCCTATATTGCTTGCCAACAAGAGAACACTTCACTGACTTCTGGCAGAAGCAGCAGTAAATCTCTGCAGTTGGAAATACAGTTTCTTCTTAGATGACACAAAATGTTTGGGACATAAGCTTTAGGGATCTCAGAATTAAAGAGAACATAAAATTGTATTTGGGTGGGTGATAGAAATCTAAAATTAGTTCCATATTTCTTCTATTGGTAAATTAAATCTTAATGGAGTATGGTATAATGTGGCTTGTCGATATTAGCAACTCTTTATATCATGTTAATATCTGATAATGTCCCTTGTGACTACTGTTTGGAGAAAAGGGAAAGTGAAGTGGATCTGAAGATATACTTTTTTCCCTTTTTATAAATAACCCCCATTTGCTTATTTTATGTTCTTTAAGCAGCCCTTTTAGTTCTTTGAAAATTTAGAATGGTCCAAGGATTAAAAAAGAGGTCATTAGCATCTGCTTTGAATATATATAACAGAGATTAATGCCCACAGAGAAAATATAAGGGATAGCCAATTCATTGGACAGGATTCTATTTGAAGTGCCTGTTGTAGGACAGTCCTTTGTTTATCTGCAGCCCTGCTCTGGGACTATCATTAATGGTGATTTCAGCCGAGAAAAAGGATCAGGAAATGGGTTTAAGCCCTGGTTCTGCGACTTATTGGTCGCTCACCTTTGACAAGTCACTTAGCCTCTATAGAACTTAATTTCCCTATCTGTAAAATGAGGGATTGAACTAGATGATTTCCAAGGTCATTTTCTGCTATAAAATTTTATGACTCTAAGTCTCTGGCCCTCTTGGAAAAAACATATATGGGCTGTGCTTATATGAATTTAGTATACTTCACACTCTAATGAGCTAAAAAGACTTTAAAGTAACAAAGGATTATAACTAACAATAAAAGGATAACCATGATGCTCATGAATGAATTTGCTCAAAATTCATCTCCATGTAAGAAACATTAGTACAATATTGGTTTACAGCTATAGTAAACTTTAGAACTCAGGCCCTAGCAAAAGAAGTCCCCATAAAGAAAGATCAGAACCGGCCGGGCGCGGTGGCTCAAGCCTGTAATCCCAGCACTTTGGGAGGCCGAGACGGGCGGATCACGAGGTCAGGAGATCAAGACCATCCTGGCTAACAAAACCCCGTCTCTACTAAAAATACAAAAAACTAGCCGGGCGAGGTGGCGGGCGCCTGTAGTCCCAGCTACTCGGGAGGCTGAGGCAGGAGAATGGCGTGAACCCGGGAGGCGGAGCTTGCAGTGAGCTGAGATCTGGCCACTGCACTCCAGCCTGGGCGACAGAGCGAGACTCCGTCTCAAAAAAAAAAAAAAAAAAAAAAAAAAAAAAAAAAAAAAATTA
>NW_016806491.1:11434-17878 GCF_001698545.2 Rhinopithecus bieti
AAAAAAAAAAAAAAAAAAAAAAAAAAAAAAAAAAAAAAAAAAAAAAAAATTGTTTGGTTAACCACTTTGTTTTAGGCTGGGGGTCTCTCTTATTTTAAATAACTACTCCTAATGTGAAATATATTCAAACTTTTTTAAAACTGAAATTTTCTTCTGGACTTAATAAAGAGACTAACATTGACTAGCACAAAATTTCAAATGGATCTACTAGTTTTGTAATAAATTAGCTCTGGCTGATATGGAGAAGGTGATGAGTTGAATTCTGTCCCCCTCCCCTCCATTCAAATGTTGGAGTCCTAACTGCCAGGACCTCAGAAATGTGACCTTATTTGGAAATAGGAGCATTGCAGGTGTAATTACTTAAGATGAGGCCATACTGGAGCAGGGTGGGCCCCTCATCCAATGTGACTGGTGTTCTTGTAAAAAGAGGAAATTTGGAGACAGAGACACATAGGGAGAACGCCATGTGGAGGTGAAGATAAAGAACACAGTGGTGCTTCTACAAGCCAAGGAATGCCAAAGACCACCAGCAAACCACCAAGAAGCTCGGGGAGAGGCACAGAATGAATACTTTCTCACAGACTTCAGAAGGAACCAATGTTGCTGATGCCTGGATCTCAGACTTCCAGCCTCCAGAACTGCCAGGGAATACATTTCTGTTGTTTAAGCCATTCAGTTTGTGGTACTTTGTTACGGCAGCCCCCATGAAACTAATACAATAACTAAATTTGGAAACTTCCTGTTCTAAGCTATTTTTTTTTATTATTATCAAGAACAAAGTGCCTCTAACAATTTGTATAAGTCTGATTTGTTCATCCTACCAACTACAAACACGCACACACATGACCACGTCCAAACACAGAGATAAGTATCTGGACTCAGCCTCATTGAGTGTGGTTGCTGGGAATGCCCTGGAGAGCATGCTGTAATAGTGGGCGTCAACAGGGATGGTGTTTTCTTACTCTCAGTCTTGAATTAGTAAAAGACGAAGAAAAAAAAAGCACACTTGCGTATTCGCTGGTGTAGGCCCAGTCATGATTCTTTTAAAGACGCTGCCAATAGATTTTAGTCATTCCCTGGCCAAGGTTTCTCTTCAACCGCAAACACTACATAGTTGCTGAATGAGTCACCACCTTGAGTCATCTAATTCCTTGACCAGTACATGCCTGCTGCTGACAGCACACAGTGTCTTTGGTTGTGTATTTTGTTTTGCTCCATTCTCTGTGTCTTCTTTCATACTTTCTCAAGGGCAGGGTTAAAGATTCGCTATGAATCCTTAGAGGATGAATCTCACTTACTCAGTGGCATGTGCACTGGCTGGTCATCAAGAACCAAGGCAATAAGTTTTATTAAGCTTTCTCATACCTGGATCTCAGCCTTATGTGGCCTTATTACTGAAAAAAAAAGCAGTAAATGTAAGCTGAAAATATTCTCCTCCCTTCAAACTGTAAACCTATGCTCAAAAATTCAGGGGAAAACAAAAGGAAAGAATGATGCTCCCAGGAAGGATGCCGGTGGAGCACAGCCCACTAAAACAAATAAACCTCAGAGCTTATTTTTGCATGATTTTTAAAAAGTATGGCTTAAAGATATTTTCTTTATCAACATAACCACAAGATTCTTTGTTCTTTAATGGGGAAATATTTTATTCTTCAAGGTTGGTAGACTGAAGCATTTTGAATATTTGTAACTTTCTTTGTAATTTCTATCACTTACCTAATTTTATTTTCCATGAGTGGGTACTTACATTATGGAAATAGAAATTAGAAAAACGGAAAAAAGTTATTTTAATTCATTTCAACTATGCTGGCCTAGCTCCTAACTTTACCAAATACAGGGAAGAGAAAGATACATCTTAAGTTTCTACCTTAAATGGAAAGGGTTCCATAAGCTGAAGAATGACTGTTCAAAGGTATTATTCATAACATATATTTGCATGGCAATACACAATTCTCACAAAACTCAATTCATCCTAAAAACAACCCAAGAACCATATTGAGGAAACTGACGTCCTCAGGTTATATGGAAGGTGGTGGGGCCAAGGACTCTTGGCTCAGTGCTCTTTGTTCTCCATCCTGCTAAGGCAACTTGCCCTGGACAGAAGGCACAGCCGTCTTCCCCGGAGAATACTACAGTTAACTCTCCATCAGACTCCTCTCTGTCTAAGGACAGCAAAGCAAGCCACATAACTCTGTGCTTCCGTTTACTCATCTGCAAAATCAGAATAATGTCACCAACCCTGAAAAGATAAGGTGAGAGTAAAATTAAACAAGGCCAGTGAAAGAAAGTTAATAAACCACAAAGTGTTGCACACATTTTATACAAATCCCTTCTTAGAAGCTATGTCACAATAGAACCACAAATAGCCAAAGCAATCTCAAGAAAGAAAAACAAAGTGAGAGGCATCATACTTCCTGATTTCAAATTATGTTAAAAAGCTATAGTAATCAAAACAGTATCGACACATAGACCAGTGGAATGGAAGCCTACCATATATAGTGAGAACAATTTTCAACAAGGCCACCAAAAGGTTGCAATGGGGAAATGTTAGTCTTTTCATAAATGGTGCTGGGAAAACTGGATCTTCACATGCCAAAGAATGCAATTAGATCCTTATCTTACACCATATGCAAAAAAATCAACTCAAAATTAAGGACCTAAACATAAGACCTGATACCATAAAACTCCTAGAAGAAAGTGTAGGAGGAAAGCTCCTTGACATTGGCCTTGGCAATGAGTTTTGGATATCATAACAAAAGCTCAGGCAACAAAAGCAACAATGAACAAGTGAGACTACATCAGACTAAAAAGCTTCTACACAGTGAACAATTGGCAAAATGAAAAGACAGCCTACAGATTTAGGAGAAAATATTTGCCAACCATACATCTGATAAGGCATCAATAATTAAAATACATAGGGAACTCACATGACTCAATAGCAAAAAAACAAATAACCCAATTTAAAAATGGGCAAAGGAGCTGAATAGATATTTTCCAAAGAAGACATACAAATGGCCAAGAGATTTATCAAAAGGTGCTCGACATCATTAATCAGCAGGGAAAAGGAAATCAAAGCCACAATGAGAAATTACCTCACACCTGACAGGATGGCTGTTATCAAAAAGACAAGAGATAACAAGTGTTGGTGAACATGTGAAGAAAAGGGAACGTTTTAATGTAATTTAGTACAACCATTATGAAAAATAGAACTACCACACAACCAGCTTTTCTGGACATATACCCAAAGAAAGTGAAACCAACACCTCACAGGAATATCTGCATGCCCATGTTCATTGCATCACTATTCACAATAGCCTAGATATAGAATCCACCTAAGTGTCCATCAACAGAATGAATGGGTAAAGAAGAAATTGTGAGAGAGAGAGAGAGATATTATATATATATATATAAGCTATACATATACAGAGAGAGAAAGCAAGATGTACGTATAGGTATAAGTGGAACTTATACATATATATAACACAATTTCTTCTTTATCCATTCACATATATATATTCATATATATATGTGTAGGGACTCTCTCTATATATAAATATATATATTTCTTTAATAGGGACTCTCTCTATATATGGACTCTCTCTATATATGAAATATATAATACATAATATATACAAATATATACATATACAAATATATAATATATACAAGTATATATATAGAGAGAGAGAGAGAGTTCCTATTAAAGCAATGAGTTCTTACATCGGCTGGTTGTGTGTATACATATATATATATATGTTGTATATATATGTGTGTGTGTATGTGTGTGTGTGTCTATATATAGAGAGAGAGAGAGAAAGAGAGAGGGAGAGAGAATGGAATATTATTCAGCCCTAAAATGTAGGATATCCTACCATTTGTGACAACATGGATGAATCTGGAGGACATTATGCTAAGTGAAGTAAGCCAGACACACACAAAAAATACTACATGATCTTTCTTACATGTGGAATCTAAAAAAAAGTGAAATACATATAAACAGAGTGAATACGGGTCACTGGGTGCACAGAGGGATGAAGGAGGAATTGGGGAAATGTGGACCAAAATGTAGGCCAAAGGGTGCAAAGTTGTCATTTTGTAGGATGAATAAGTCTAGAGATCTAATATACAGCATGAGAACTATAATTAGTAATATTGCATTGAATATGAAAAATTTGCTAAAAGTTTAGATTTTAGATGCTCTCACCATTAAAAAGGTAACAATGTCAGGTGAGAGATATGTAAATTAACTTGACCATAGATATGATTTTACTATATATCTGTATATCAAAATATCATGTTATACTCCTTAAATGTATACAATGTAAAAGAAGCTCTATGCCAGAATGAAGAAAGGCACTCATTTGGTATTTGACCTTGGGCAAATTTCTTAATATTTCTAAGGCTTCATTTCCTTATCAGTAAAATGAGGATAATACTAAAACCTTGCCAATAAGACTATTATTGAAGAGTAAAGGAGATAATCCATGCTGAGCACTTAGCACTGATTAGTGGATGGACATCACAAGTCCTCAGTAAATCTTGGTTATCGTTAGGAAAGCCATCCATGCTTGATCCCAGCCCTTTACCAGCTCAGACAAGTAGAAGCAGATGAACGAAGCCCAGAGGGACTCCATATTGCAATCCTATCTGTCCAGGCTCTTTGCCCCAGTGGCAGTTTCAACACTATACTCTCAAAAAACATTTTTTGAAAAGTTCCATTTATACCTTGTTTTGCAAAGTTAACATCCCAGGTCCACAGCAAACATTCAGCCACTGAACGTGGGTCACTATCTGTTTAGCTCTACTGCACTGGATTGCAGGGCTTGGTTGGAAAATATTTACACCCAACCTCACACCAATATCCAAGGAACAAAACTGACCTACTCTGCACCTCCATATTCCTCCTAAAAGAGGAACAGCGTGACAATACTACTTCAAAAGATATTTGGCAGTTACAGAACCAAGTTTTATGAACATACGCAAGATTAAATCATCTTATGTACTAACTAGGAAAAGCCAACTCAAGTTGTCAGCGAATAAAGGAATGTAAAAACCAGCAAAATACCTGACATATCATTGGCACTTAAGACAAGCTGGGATGGAAGAGAAAAGTAATATGGAGTATTTCTGATTCTTTGAAGAACGTTTTAACAGGAAAAGGAGAATAAACACCAGCACAAACTAATCTTAAAATCTCACCAGTCTCTGGCTATGTACACTACCTCTTAATTTAATCAGGTAACTACATTTTTCTGTAACTTAGATCATCTGAATACACATCTTTACATATTGCCAGAGGGTCAGATGAATTACACAAAGCAACACACACATGAATGGAAACTGTTTACCTGTCTTCAGGTATGGTTTCAGCATCCAGGCCAGTTCCTCAGGATTGCTTTCAGATACTGTTAAAACCCTGAGAAGCCTCAGTGACTTTTAGAGAGGAGAGAAATGTCAGCTTGGAATGGTAACCACAGATGGATGCATCCTGAAATGCTGGCGTTCTCTTGTTTCTTACCGTTCCAGAAGTAAATCTGTTAATCTTTCTCAAACATTTTATTTTCCTTAATTCTTTCCTCTGGGAGGTCCTAAAGGATCTATTATTCAGATCCTGGACTTCTTACCCTCTCTGCCTTGTTTTTTCAGAACTTAAAAATTTGAGCATGTGACTTGCTGTTGAATGGGGACCCGATTCATTCAATGAACTTTCATTAAGTGCCTGCTGCTTTGGATACTGTAAACCCCATTCATCCGCAAACAATATTGAGGACCAACTGTATATCCACCACTAAAGAGGTAAATTTGAATAGAGCCCAACCCTTGTGCTCCGATTTATAGACGAGTGAGGGAGGGAGGCTTTACTTGTGTTGTACGAATTACAACGCAATGTGATTAAGTGCAGAACAACAGATTTGTGAGGTTCCCCCCTTTGCTGACCCCTCCCACTGAAATGTGAGAACAGATGTGGTGGCAACGCCAGAGCACCCCAGAGAAACCGGTCACAGGCCTCCAGCAGCAGTCCTTCACTCAGCTGCGATGGAAATACAAACCAAGCACTACAGCCCCTCATCCTCCCACACTCCCACAGAGCTCTTTGTGGTGTTTTTCTTTCTTTCTTATAAAAACTATAGAATTTTCATTTGTCTCTGGGAAGGAAAGTCTTTCTCTGGGGCCCCTCGTTCTTCCCCTCATTCTCTTTCTAGTCTCGTTTTTCTTTCTTTTTTCTCATGTCTGTTGGTGTCTCTGGCGTCCTCCTCCTCCACTGTTCTGACGCCATCCTCTCATCATGTTGCCCGCACCTCCAAATACCACCATGTAAATTGCCAAGTCCTGACTACACAAAAGTATTTCTTCTGCAGTGTGGGTAAGTCTTCTGCATATTGTAACATTTAAAAGGTTTGACACTACAATATTTACTTTTAACATTTTTTTTTTTTTTTTTTT
>NW_016806491.1:21222-46412 GCF_001698545.2 Rhinopithecus bieti
TTACACGCTTGAGCCACCGCGACTGGCTACTTTTAACATTTTAATTGAAAGCAAAATCTACAGATAAAATCCATCTTCTATTAAGACTATTAAATAATGATCTTAAAAAAAAAAAAAAAAAACCCCAGAAAGAGTTTTTCCTTCATGAATCTGATCCAAATGAAAGCCCTGGAGAAAAGAAAATTGTCTAATTGTGAGCACTTCCTCCCTGTCTCAGGATGTGTACATTTCTGGAAAAATCGAGAAATGGAGAGTTATGTATGAGATGAGCTAAACCAAGGGCGGGCATCCTTTTTTGTGGCATCTCCCTTGGATGCTGTGGCTTTGGGGTGCTTTGTCTCTCCCTGGGTGAGACAAGAATGCCATTGTTGTTGCTTTCACCACAGTTCTGGGAATGAAGAATAGCAATGTTCTTTATTTTTACATCTCAGTATAATCTCTTTATTGAAGGCCTACATTTCAGAAGGTCTCAATCTGAAATGTGGATCTTGGAAAACCGTACCTAGTAATCAGGAAGAAACCCACAGGGTATATAGGAGATGGAGCCACGCTCCCAGCTGTACTGCTGTGTGGATGCTCTGACCTGGGACATGAGGCCCGGGGGCTGGGGGTCCAATGCCATGGCTCCAGTGCTGGGAGGTAAGAGTAGAGGCTCTGGAATGTGACTGACTGCAGGTCAACCTTGGCTTCGTCACTTTATAATGTGACTTTGAGATACCTCCTTAACTTCTCTCTGCCTCAGTTTCCTCCCTGTGAAACAGGGGAGATAATAGAGCCTGCCTCATGGCATCCTCATGAGAGGTGAATGCATTCATATTTATAGAGTTCTTAGAGCTGTGTTCGCATGTGGTAAGCACTTGTGTACACACTATTGTGATTCCCGAGACTCCAGGGGAAATCCAGTTAATGGCAGAATGGTCTTCTTTGTTCTGGACACAAACCATGAATTCCTGGCATTTAATACACTTAAATCTCAAGTCACATAATTCCAGATCCTGAAGACAGGTTTTTAAAAAGACGCCATTCCATCATAATACTGTAACCAACAAGCAAAACAGAGGTAACAACGCAATATATAGGATGCTGTGGAGCCGTTTCAAGGCAAAAACAGTAACCGACCAACAGTATTAGGGTTGTGACATTGCCCTTGTGAGACATGCCTTTCAGGATTTTGGTGTGTTTGTGCTTCAGAAAATGGCACCTTTGAGACAAACAGACTTTTTCCTCAGATTCCCGGGTTCAGAGAAACCCACAGTTCACCAAGGCAGTTTGCTCAACTCTAATTAGGAATCTGATTGCTGGTTGGCCTTGCACAAAGGACTTTTAATTAGGGCTGAGAACGCTTAGAAAAATCCACTTGGCAAGTCGACTCCCTCCCTCTATCTCTTTTTTAACATCTTGCCAAGATCATAAGGAAAGGGAGAGCTTAATTACAGTTGGTGTATATATCTTTAAGAAAAAAATACATTAAGTGCTTTAAAATAGGCTCTCTTGGCTCTGTGATCACAAGGATTTTACTCACTTCTTATCCCTGATTGGTCTCATTCTCAGTTACAGATGAATCAGACACATTTTGAGCAGCTTTAAGATTTGCTTTTCATCCGAAGCCAAGTAGGCAAATGGCAGTGAATTCACAAGCTTTTCCAAATGATCTCATAGGTTCCTCTGGCTCCACTTTGGGGGCCGTTTGCACTCTGCAAGGCTGTTATCTTAAACACTCCCTGCCTGTTTGTGTCCAAGGAGAGGCCACGGTGTAGGACAAGGCAAGGCACTTCAATTTTTAAAAGGCAAGTTTGAGCCTCTTTTTTTTTTTTTTTTTTTTTTTGTTTTGTTTTGAGATGTAGTCTCTCTCTGCTGCCCAGGTTGGAGTGTAGTGGCACGATCTTAGCTCACCGCAACCTCTGCCTCCCGAGTTCAAGCAATTCTCTGCTTCAGCCTCCCAAGTAGCTGGGATTGCAGGTGCCCACCACTACACCCAGCTAATTTTTTTGTATTTTAGTAGAGATGGGGTTTCACCATTTTGGCCAGGCTGGCCTTGAACTCCTGACCTTGTGATCCACCCGCCTAGACCTCCCAAAGTGCTAGGATTACAGGCATGAGCCACTGCGCAGGCCAAGTTTGAGCCTCTTAACGTGCATATGGCAGCTGTGAATCAAAAAAAGAAGAATAAAAAGAGCACATGAAAAACCTTGAGCCAGAAAGGTGAGCCTGGAGGAGGTGGGGGTGGAAATACAGTCTTGGAGATGGACACTGTCCTTAAATCCTTCACGAGAGCATTGTCATCTCTCAATGCCTTGTCCACCCTCTCGTTAAGTCTCCCAGCCTGAAAACAGGTGACCCACACTCCCTTTCAATCCATTTAAACCTGGCCCCAGCAGCCAGTGGCTTTTTAATTATTTATATGAAATATCTGATACTACATGAAGCAGCTAAACCCAGTATAATGTATGCTCAGGACGACTCTGTGAAGCTCAAAACAGCCACTCGGATACACAAGATTTTTCCGACTGAAGTTTGCTTTTTACCATTCCTTTCGTCTCTGCCTTTTTTCATGTCTTTGTGCCTTGGTGCTAAGGATCCCTTTCATCTAATCTCAGGAACCTGAAGCTCTGCTATTGAATTACATTTCTTCACTTACTATTTATGTTTGATGCAAAAATAAGAAAGCGGGTAGAACCAGAAGATGCTGTCACTTACTTCAGAAAGGGATATGTCGATCATTCTTGAGCTTCATCCAGCTCTTTCACACTTTCTAAATGTGATGCTTCTGTGCACTCTTGAGTTTGGCTTTGTGGGATTATCTTAAAATTCAGGCACACCCTCCCAGTTGAGCTTGAGACGCTCGTGGTCAATAGGAATTTTAGTCTTCTGCCTTTTGACTGACTACTGGGTGAGGGGTGGAGGAGGCAGGCTGCTTTGAAATGTTCCCCACCACCTGGGAATATCTGACGGCTGTAGAGCGCTTTCCTATGCAAACGTCTTTCTAAGGTCACTCTGACTCTGCAGTAGCAGCCACAAATACATTTAATTATCTTTATGGTGAATGTCATTGGACTAAAACCCCTTAATATCAAAGAAAATATTGGAAAGAGAACAGCTTTCTAATTCAAGCCAGGTGAATTTCCAAGATATTTGGCTGATTTATTACACCATATGTATGTCTCTCCTTCACATTGCTTTTACCCTATCGTAAGAGAGACCAGACATTTGTTTGTCATTGTTAGGTTCTTATGCTATTAAAAATAATCGGGTTTATTAGTTACCTTCTTTCCCAACTGCCAAGAATGCTCTCCAGAATTTAATGTTAGCTCTTCTGATGAGCTGGAGAAGGAAATATCATTATCCTTGTTTTACAGATGGAGAAATCTGAAGGCCCCGGAGACTGTTTTGCCTAAAGGTGAAAGTGTTGTTTTAATCCTAGACTTTTATTTTTATCTCTTCAATTTTCTTCCTGGGTGTAGTAATGAGCTTGGAGGATTCATAAGGACTAAACCTTGTCTGAAGACTTGTTTATAAAATTATTTCAATAAAATCTACAATCAGATTGGCTGGGGCAGGTCTTCAAACCGAGTGGCTTCCCTAATGAGCACACTCATCAGGGTGGCAAAAATCTCGTTACCAGCCAGCTTCTCCCACACTCTGTCAAGGCAGAGGATGGGGGCTGGTGGAAATTTATTAGTAATAAAGACCAAAGCCCTAGGAGCTTTTATACTTGAAGAAAGGAGGTTTCTTTTTCATTTGTTTAATTATTTAAAAAGTTAGGCTGGAAAATGTTTGGGGAGCAGCTAATAATGTGACTTCAGAGAGGAGGAGGGAATGGCTGGGCACATCCCTACTCATTTAGCTCCAAAGGGGCCACTTAAAGATGGACTTTCTCATTTTAGTTGCTGTCTCCTCATTTCCCTTTCCTTTCAGTTGTGCCCTATTTTTCCCTCCTGACTTCCTCCCTGCCTCCCCAAACTCAACTCACACACTTATTTACAGGAAAGACCTGATTTTCAAATCAAAAGGAATCTAGAAGGATAATTTTTTTTTTTTTTTTTTTTTTTTTTTTTTTTTTTTTTTTTTTTTGAGAACGGCCAGGACTCAAACCACTGCAAGCTCCGCCCCCCCGGTTTACGGCATTCTCCTGCCTCTGCCGCACGCTAAGCTGTGACTACAGGCGCCAGCCACCTCGCCCGGCTAGTTTTTTGTATTTTTTAGTAGAGACAGGGTTTCACCGTTTTGCCAGGATGCTCTCGATCTCCTGACCTCGTGATCCGCCCGTCTCGGCCTCCCAAAGTGCTGGGATTACAGGCTTGAGCCACCGCGCCCGGCCTAGAAGGAGAATTTTTATGCTTCAGAGCCCAGGGCTTTTATATACTCATGTACATCCTGGTACTATATGTAACATAAATATGCTGGCAATTTACAACAGGTCAACAGCATTGAATACATAAGGCCAAAACATGGCCCATTGTGTGACTATGTTGTTAGGAGGCTCCATCACTCAAAGGTGGAAAGTGCATCTCAGTCCTAAAGATCCACCATTGCATGCGCAAACACACACACACACACACACACACACACACACACCACCCTCCCCAGGTTGGCTTAGTTGTCCCTGTGTCTCTGCTGAAACGGGAAGAAGGCTGAACACAGTATGCTTCATCATTGACTTCCTTGTGTAATGGAAGCTCAGCAAGTTGGGACTGTTATATAGACTTTCTACTTCCTACTTGAAAACTGCATTTGGCACAGATGGACAGTTGTAATTCATTTCCACTCTATTTTTGTTGTTTTCAATAACATTTACTGTTTTCTGATAAAATTTCTGATTTGCAAATGATAAAGCAATATATGTTCATTGCCAAGAACAAAGGAAAACAGAAAACAAAAAGTATTGAGAAGAAAATTACATTATCCATAATTACCCCACTCAGAAAATAAATGTTAACATTTGGTTTAGACCCTTCCCATCATAAAAGACACCTTTTTCCATTTAGGATTAGTATGTATACACAGTTCAGATCTTACTTTTCCATTTCACATTATTTCTTGAGCATTCTCCCATGTCATTAAGTAGTCTTTGAAAATATGATTTTTACCAATTACTTAAATTCCATTGTATGACATGATATGATTTATGTACCCATCTCTCTAATGTTGGATATTTAGGTTGTTCTACTTTGTAGAATTATCATAAATAATTCTGTAGTGCACATCCCTTTATAGCAATCTTTGCCCACAACTCTATTTTTGGAGGAATAGATTTTTCAAATAGAATGAATGAATCAAAGCCTGCTAACATTGTGATAACTCTTAGTATCTGTTTTCAAAAAGCATTCTACCAGTTTATATCCTGATAACTATGATTTGACAGTATCCATCAAACTGAATCTTCTTTTTTTTTTTTTTTTTTTTGAGACGGAGTCTCGCTCTGTCGCCCAGGCTGGAGTAGTGGCGCTGTGCGATCTTGGCTCACTGCAAGCTCCACCTCCTGGGTTCACGCCATTCTCTTGCCTCAGCCTCCCGGTAGCTGAGACTACAGGTGCCCGCCACCACGCCCGGCTAATTTTTCGTATTTTTTTTTTAGTAGAGATGGGGTTTCACCGTGTTAGCCAGGATGGTCTCGATCTCCTGACCTCGTGATCCACCCGCCTCGGCCTCCCAAAGTGCTGGGATTACAGGCCTGAGCCACCGCGGCCGGCCGCTCAAACTGAATCTTTATACCACAGAAAATTGTTTTAAATCTTGCTAACTGGATATATATTTACATCAGTAAATGATATCTTACAGATGTTAATTTGTATGTCTTTGATAACTAGCTATTTTTAACAGTTTCACTGAGGTACAATTTACATACCATAAAAATCACGCAGCTTAAGTATACAACTCTAAGATTTTTAGGAAATTTATAGAGCTGTATAACCATCACTAATTTTAGAATGATTTGCAGAAATTCTCATTTTAGAAAGGTCCCTACTATCCGCCTCCATCTCTACTCCAAATCCTGTCCCTGTGTAGCCACTGATCTGCTTTCTGACTCTGTAAGTTTGTCTTTTCCGGACATTTCATAGAAATGGAATAGGATGTAGTACTTTGTGTCTGGCTTTTCACGTAGCCTAATGTTTTTGAGGTTTACTCATGTTGTAGCATATTGTAATCGCTTGTATCTATATTTAAGTCATTTTTTAGAGCTGAATAGTACTCTTTAGTATGGTTGTATTGCATTTTTATTTATTTTATTTTATTTTATTTTATTTTGAGATGGAGTTTCCCTCGTCGCCCAGGCTGGAGTGCAATGACGTGATCTCTGCTCACTGCAACCTCCATCTCATGGGTTCAAGCGATTCTCCAGCCTCAGCCTCACAAGTAGTTGGGATTATAGGCATGTGCCACCACGCCCAGCTAATTTTTGTATTTTCAGTAGAGACGGGGTTTCACCATGTTGGTCAGGCTGATCTCGAACTCCTGACCTCAAGTGATCCACCCACCTCAGCCTCCCAAAGTGCCAAGGTGGCTCACCCACAATGACTTACATGGGTGAGTCATTGTGCCTGGGCTGCATTGCATTTTTATTATCTTATCAACAGGTGATGGACATTTGGATTGTTTCCAGCTTGGGTCCATTATTCATCCTGCTACTATGATTTCGTGTTTTCACATGTTTGCATTTCTCTTGGTAGATTCCCAGGAGTGGAATTGCTGACTCATCTAGTTTTTTAAATGTCCGTCAACTAACTAGTGAATAGATAAACAAAATTTGTTAAATTTTAAATTTCACTTATTTTCTGGAATGGTTTCTATAACATATAAATCATACGTTTTCTGAAATTTTGAAGAATTCTTTAGCAAGCCACCTGGACCCAGGAAGCTTTTGAAAGGAGATATTTTGATGATTTTATAATTTCCTTCTCAAGGTTATTGGCTTGTGTGTGTGTGTGTGTGTGCGTGTGTGTGTAAAACTTACTTTGTTTATATATTACTTAATCAACTTTAGCAATTTTCCCCAGAAAAACATCTATTTCATCAATATCTCCAAGTTATTAGCATAGAACATAATCTTATTCAATTTAAATATCCTCTGTAATATGCTCATATTCTTTTTCCCACTTCTAATATTGTTGGTTCATCTTTTCTCTTTTCCTGGATTCAACAGATAAAAAGCACTTCTATATTGTTAGCCTTACAAAATTAAAACACTTGGATTTATCAATTATACTTTATTTTCTGATTCATAAATTGACATATTATCTTTCTTTTCCTTTTATTTCTGCTAGTTGGGTTTTATTCTTCTATTTCTCATTTTTTAGCCGTATGCTTTAGTCATATGTTTACTCTCTGGCTTAATAATGACAGCATGTGGCAGCCTCAACATACCTCTCTTGTACTGATCTAGGCAGTTTCTATGAATGCTTATATATAACATTGTGATTTTTATTACTTTCTAAATAGCTTGTGATTATAGTTTTCATTTTCTTTTTAATGCAGTCTATATATATATATATATATTAGTTTCCAAGTGGTTGAAAGGTGAGTTTTAAAATTTTGTTTACTTTTGTAATTTTTGTCTAGTTTTGTTGCATTTTGGACAAAAGTTCTCTTTGTGGCCTTTATAGTATTTGTTTTGCTCTGGTTTTCAAATAATACATCAGAAAGGCATATTCTTTGTTGCTAGGGAACAAAATTCAATATTTGTCTATTAATCAACTTTGATAATTGTGGTTTATCAAACTTAGGTGTCTTTTTTTTTCTCTGTTAATTGTCAAAGTCTGGTGCTTACGTCTATTATAACAATTGTTTTTCTGCTGAGTTCCCCTTTTATTCCTGTCAAATTTTTGTTTTTTATATTTAATATTGTGCTTTTATTATGTGACTTTAATCATTATAATATCTTCATCCTGCATTGTACCTTTTATCAACATAAAATGCCCACAAATGGCTCCTTTATTCCAAGTGTTGCTTTATGATGAATTCTACTTTGTCTTGTTATTACTGCCATTCTTCTTTTATTTTAATTTGCATTTGCTTGAAAAATAATTGGTTATCATGTTATTCTTCTAACTACTTAGAATTAACTCCAATATTTATTGGTGTTTTTCCTGATTTCAAAGTGAACTCATGTTCATTGCAGAAATCCTAGCAACTACAGAAAAGCACACACATACAAAATCATCCTTTACCCAATATGCAGACTTTTCTCCTTTTTTCTCCCCTCTTCTTTTAAAATTTTCTTTGGTATGTTCAAAGCTGGAAGAGTCTCACACAGGGGTCTGCAGGCCACAGACCAATTAAACCAGAAATTGTGTCATTCTACAGATCCTAGCGTAGAAGAACAAAGTTATCAAGAAACCAGCTCTTGTTTCTGTTTCATTTCTTGAAATCCAAAACAGCAAAACACATTCCTCCCTAGTCTCCCGTGGGAGCATAGAAACAAAGCGATTAGATTTCCGGGGATTCAAAGCAAGAATGACTTAAAACTGCGGTGGTCCAGAGACCCGAAGCCCAGGCCGGCTCCCTTGTGTCAGGAGTTTAGAGAAGGTGAGTCTGGCAGCTGCCACTAAGAAACAAAACCCCAGCTTCAGCAAGGGCCTGGGGTGTGTGTCGCTGTGGTGGGAGTCTGAGCGTGTGTGTGTATGTGTATGTGTGGCTGGTGGTGGTGTGTGTGCATGTGGAGGGGTGAGCCAAGAGGTCATAGCAGTAGAGAGAGTTTGGCAGCAAGCCCAGAGGTCCCGCCGAGGGTAAGCAGATAGTCAACACACCTGAGTCCATTTCCTTTCAGACATCTCTGGAAGGCAGAGAAACCCGGGGTCTGAGAACTGCCCCAAGTCATGTTCTGGCTTAAAAAAGTAAGGCCCGGAGCTTGAGCAAAAATGTGTCCTATGTCAAAGAATCTGCAAATAGGCTCTCCTAGGAAAGGTGAAAAGGATTGACTGCCTTTAACATAAAAGATGAAAAGACTAAGTGACTGCTTAATTACTACCATCAAATCCGTGAAGGTGTTCTTAAACAGAGTGCTCAATGGTTTTCCGCTTTCTCTGGAAGACAAAAAGGGCTAAATGTGATCGCTTAAGATAATGGAAATGTCAAGGAGGTTCTTAACCTTCAGATTTACACAACATGAAATGTCCAGGCGCGGTGGCTTACGTCTGTAATCCCAGCACTTTGGGAGGCTGAGGTGGGAGAATTGCTTGAGCCCAGGAGTTCAAGACCAGCCGGGGCAACAGAGAGACCTCATCTCTACTAAAAGTCAAAAGTCAAAAAAATTAGCCCGGTGTGGTGTTGTGCACCTATGGTCCCAGTTACTTGGAAGGCTGAGGCTTGAAGATCACTTGACCCCAGGAGATCAAGGCGGCAGTAAGCTGAGGTCACATCACTGCACTCCAGCCTGGCTGACAGAGCAAGACCTTGTCAGAAAAAAAAGAAAAAAAAAAAAAACCATGAAATGGTCTACAGGGAAAGACAATAGCATTGCCATTGCCATCCCCAGTGATCACTGAAGAGAGAGAGAAATAGCCATCCAGAACCAGAATGCAGGGTCTGTAAACTCCTAGAAAACAGCACAGGCCTCTGGGTCAGGCAGATCTGGGCAGTAGCTCTGCACAGTCTCAGAAAGATTACTTAACCTCTTTACCCTTAGTTTCTTCATCTGTAAAATGGGCATAATATCACAGGTATTTGTTGGATTAAAGCAAATGACATAGTAGGTGCTCAACAAATTTTACCTTCCTCCCCCTTTCAACTATCATTTGATAAATAGTTAATCTTGCACACTGACCACTAAAGAGGATACTAATTAAATGCCATTCACAAAAGATTTACTGAGCATCCACTTTATGTAAGGCACTAATGTGAACATTTGGCATTTCTTGGCTCCCCAGCATCCATTCACCCTCCTTTTGATAAGTCTCCAATTTGTGTATGGATGTCCATCCCACCCTCCTTCTCTCTTGGTCAGTGTGGTTGTGGTGGAGTTTACCGGGGAGCCGGCCCTTTCTTCTCCTAGACCTGAACCTGGGAGGTGGGGACTAGTGGAGCCATCTCACCTCCTCAAGAACCTGAGAATGAAAATACACAGAGGAGAGCAGATCTGAGTTTATAGAAACAGGGAGAAACCAGCCTAACACCTGAGAGTTTTCAGTTATGTGACTCAATGAATTCTACCTTTTGCTTAAGTGAATTTGAGTTGGGTTTTCAGTTGCCAAAAGAGTCCAAACTGATTTAGCCTATGGAGGACATGTAAAACAAATAAGACTAAAAGCTTATACATTATAAATAAGATGTTTACAAGAATAATAATACAGGGCAAAACATTTATTATGTACTGTTTATCTAGTGCTTACTCAATACTAGTCACTATGCTAACTTTTTGTACGCATTGTTTTATTTAATCTTTACAACAACTATTTTTATGGAAACAACAGCATTTGCCTTTGAACTTGAGAGATGGGCAGAAACTGGACAGGTGCAAGAAGATAAACAGGGTAAATGGAAGAAGGAGCAAATAGTGGCAGGAAAACTCAGGGACAGTTGGGGAAATAGTTGGCATTCCTATTCATTGGGGCACAAAGGGCATGAGAGATGGTAGGGGGAATAATACTGGAAAGGCAGATCGAGATGAATGCGTGAGGAGTTTGGAATGCCAGGACAAGGAATTTGTGCTATTGACAATGAGATGTTCTAAGCAAAGAGGTAAGAGACCCCAAATCCACCCTCACATAGCCTAGATTTATCTGGTGAAAACATTCTTACAATGTAAAGAAGTTATGATCTTTTCCAAGGTGAATATAGAAGTGGGGAAATTATTAATATATAAGCATTCATAATTTAGCCCCTGTCCCTAACTTTTAGAGTGACTTTCCCTTTGTGTCAGCAGCCAGATGTCCTCAATTGTGCACAGTTTATATAGTGGGGAAACAATGCAAAAACTTTGAAAACCTAAGAGGGTAAGCTGATCATATAAAGAAGGGTTTACTTGATGCAAAGGCAGAGAGACAGAAAGGCTGAGTGTTGGGGCTGGAGAGGTTGGAATTTAACAAGAAAAGAGAGAAAGATTGATTCTTAGGGAGCTGGTGCCGTCCATATGGAAGAAGCTGAGAGTGATAAGGAAAGAGCGTTTTTAGAATGTGATGTCATTTGCTTTGTTAAGAGAAAAAAAAACAAAAACTTGAGGCACATCCTTGTAATTACTTTTCCACTTCCAGATTGCAGGTGCTGGGAGTTACTATCAGTAGGGGGAAGAGCTTGACTTGATACTTAGAGGACATGACTTTCTCCAAGCTTGAGTTGATACTTAGAGAAGGGCATGGTGGTGGGGAAGAGGAGAAGCATTTTGTGTTCAGCTTGCAGGGAGATACAGCATGGGTCCACGGCATGCACAGACACAGCATGCTCTCCTCTGTGTATTTTCATTCTCAGGTTCTTGAGGAGGTGAGATGGCTCCACTAGTCCCTACCTCCCAGGTTCAGGTCTAGGAGAAGAAAGGGCCAGCTCCCCAGTAAACTCCACCACAACCACACTGACCAAGAGAGGGAGGGTGGGATGGACATGGGTCCACATAGGGACCGTGCTAGGAACCCACCTACCTTGAGAAGAGGCATCAAAAACGAAAAGTGAGAACAAAGGTGGAGGTATGTCAAAACCACGTGACAGGCCTCTCCAAAAGTTAAAATTACTGTATGATCCAGCAATTCCCCTTCAAAAAGATTTGAAAGACTACATTCAGACAGATACTTGCACACCAGTGTTCATAGCACCACTATTCACAACAGCCAAAAGGTGGAAACAACCCAGATATTCACTGACAGATTAATGGATAAGCAAAATGTGGTATATACAATGGAATATTATTAACATAATATATTATTCAGCTTTAAACAAGAAATGAAATTCTGGGGCCAGGTGCGATGGCTCATACCTGTAATCCCAGTACCTTGGGAGGCCAAGGCCAACCCAGAAGTTCAAGACCTTTCTGGGCAACATGGTGAACCCTCATCTGTTAAAAAGAAAAAATGCAAAAATTTGCTGGATGTGGTTGTCCCTGTGGTCCCAGCTACTTGGAAGGCTGAGGTGGGAGGATCACCTGAGCCCAGGAGGCAGAGGTTGCAGTGAGTCATGATCATGCCACTGCACTCCAGCCTGGGCAACAGAGCAAGAGAAAAAAAAAGAAAAAGAAAACGAAAGAAATTCTGATATGTGCTACAACATGAATGAACCTTAAAAACAGTATGTAAGTTAAAATAAGCCAGACACAAAATGACAAATATTGTATGATTTCATTTATATGAGGTACCTACAATAGGCAAATCCATAGATACAGAAAGAATAGAGGTTACCAGGGGATAAGGGAGGAGGAATGGGGAGTTATTGTTTAATGAGTACAGAGTTTCTGTTTGGCATGATGAAAAAGTTCTGGAAATGAATAGTGGTGATGGTTGCACAATATTGTGAATGTACTTAATGCCACTGAATTATGGACTTAGAAATTGTTAAAATGATATCTTTTATGTTGTGTATATTTTACTACAGTTTTAAAAACCACATGTGATGTAGGGGTATTGATGCCATACCAGGGAGTGGGAGTTTGCCTACTATCCCCAGAGAAAAGTCTTGATCAGAAGGGAGGGCTATAAAAATGTTGTTCTGAGAAGACTGATCAATAGCCACGAGGCAGAGAAACTTGAATCAATGCCAAGCACCAGACTAGGGTGTGAACTTTTAAAACAGATAGAATGTGTTAACTCTAAGAGCCAGACAAAGAAAGAATCAGGGGGATTTGTGATTATTGGATGGGGAGAGAGGTTTTGGGGATGCCAGCCAGTTTTCATTATTTCAGCTTTTTTCTCCCTTACCAAATATTTGCTTCAGTGTTTGATTTGTATTTTTCAACAAGCCAGATATTTCCTTCTTGATAGTACCTAACGTTACCTTTCTCAATTGCTGCCATAGTTAGAACTAACCAGCCACAAAGTCTTTAAATTGTCAACCTCAGCCAATAGACAGTATTTCAACCATATGGGAAAAAGTGGGCAGTCATGACTCAGGCTAAGTGACTCTGTTTTTCTGAATGGAAAAAACATTCCACGTTTTGATCTTGGCCAAGAATGTTACTGAATGCAACTCTGAGGTCTGTAAATAAACTTTTTTTGTGTGTGGTAATGCAATGTTTCCTATTGCATCAGTATATGCTTTGTCAAAGAGACAAATGTCAAACTCCCGGCTGATCAATATAAAGCTATTTTCCAACTTGTTTTTCAGGATCTTTTAAGTTTCACTTTGTATGATTTCACAACCTTACTATTCAAATAATATTTTAAAATTTCAACACATTAAATCTTTGTACAAAATCCAAATGAAGTATATTCTTATATAAAAACTTAAATTCCTACATAGTCAAAAATGGTTTATTGTTGCTTTCTATAACCCTTAGATACATCTTAGCTGTGTTTTATTATCAGAGGGGCCCTGGTACCTCTTAACCACAAATGAAGTTAAAACAGTTAACCTGTTTACCCCACTAACCCCCCCATCACCACATAGTAGCAGAGAAGTGTCTTCCAACTTCATGAACTGAGGAAAGAGGGAGGTATGTTTTGATAACAAGGAGAGAAGTCTAACACCAGACTAGGTCAGTGCTAAAGAGATCAGCCTGATTAGGTGCTGCAGTGACAGGCTCTGAGCAAACCAGCAGAAACAGAAAGACAGTCAGAAGAGATGACAAGAAAGGTTGGATCTGATATGAGGAATGAGGTCTACTAAACATTACCTTTGCCTCCAGCAGCCCACGTGTTACATGTGTAAGGGAAATCCTAGTGGGCGCCAATCAGACTAGATCAACCTGACAGCTGGAGATGGTGATATTCCTCCTCAAAGCGTCTATTTGCATCCACTGATGTATGCAGAACTTTGGGGGCCTTACAGGAAAAATACTTGAACCTTGTTGTATTAGTCTGTTCTCACACTGCTATAAAGAACTACCTGAGCTGGGTAATTTATGAAGGAAAGAGGTTTAATTGACTCACAGTTCCTCAGGCTGTACAGACAGCATAAAGCATGGCTGGGAGGCCTCAAAAAACTTACAATTATGGCAGAAGGGTGAAGAGGAAGCAAACATGTTGTCATCTGGTGGCAGAGGAGAGGGAGGAGGAGGAGAGAGAGAGAGAGACAGAGAGCAAAGAGGGAAGTGCCACACATGTTTAAACCAACAGATCTCATGAGAACTCACTCACTATCACAAGAACAACAAGGGGGAAATCTGCCCCCATGATCCAGTACCTCCCACCAGGTCCCTCTTCCAACATGGGGAATTACAATTCGACATGACATTTGGTTGGAGACATAGAGCCAAACCATATCACTTGTCCATTTCAAGCAAATACAGATACATTTATTCCCCAAATATTTATTTAGCTCTTCCTGCTGTGCCAGACACTATAGAAGGTGCTAGGAAGACTGAGAAGACAAGGGCCCTGCCCTCAAGGAACTTACAATCTTAGTGGAAGAGACAGCAATAAATAGAATAACAAATACATAAGATAATTAATAATTGTGATAACTACAATGAAGGGAAAAAGCAAGGGTGAGGCCCACTTCAGACAGGGTGTTCAAGGATTGCATTAGAAGAGGGTAACATCTGAGCTTAATCTTCAAGGATAAGAAAGGGCCAGTCAGTCTCTCCTAGAAGGGCAAGCATTCCAGAGGTGAGAGAACAGAAGGCAGAGTAGCTGGAGCTGGTGAGGTGGGTTTGTGGAGCTGGCAGAAGCTAAGTCTTTCAGGGCCTCACAGACCATGGTGAGGGGGGGATCAGAAGATGCTGAAAAGTTTTAATCAGGAGAATGACATGATATGATTTACACTTCTAAAAGACCATTCTGGCTGCTGTGAGGAGAATGCAGGTAAAAGTGGAAGTAGATTAGTTAGGAAGCCACAGTGATAATCCAAATACGTGATGATGATGGCTCAGACCAAGAAAGTGGTTCTCAAAGTGGGGTCCCTGGACCAGCAGTAGCAGCATCCAGCAACTTATTGGAAACGCAAATTCTCAGGGCTTACCCTAGACCCACCGAATCAGAAACTCTGAGAGAGACCAGGCACAATGGCTGGCACCTGTAATCCCAAAACTTTAGGAGGCCAAGGCAGGAGGATCACTTGAGCCCAAGAGTTCAAGACCAGCCTGGGCAACATAGTGAGACCCCATCTAGACAAAAATAATAAGTGTGGTGGTTCACACCTGTAGTACCTGCTACTCAGAAGGCTGAGACAGGAGGATTGCTTTAGTCTGGGAGGTCAAGGTGGTAGTGATCCATGATCTTGCAAATGCACTCCAGCCTTATTTTTAGAGACACAGCCAGACCTTGCCTCTAAAAATAAGTTTTAAAAAAGAAACTCTGAGGATGAGGGCCAGAGATAGGTATATTAACAACTCCTCCAATTGATTCTCATGCACCCTAAAGTTTGAGAGCCTCTGGACTAGGGGTATGGAAATAGAGAAGGACAGAAGTGAACTGCGATGGAAGTAAATGTTGATGGTTGAACTTGGTAATTTGTTGAATATGAAGGAGGAGCCCACTTTTAAAGCCAGAGCTAAGGACTCCAGCTTAACCAGCTATGAGAGCAAGAGGCTAACTCAGAGTAGCAGTACAGACATATGAGCCCCTGTCTTGGGACTCTTTGAAAGATGAGGAAGAAGCATGATGGAAGTTTGCCTTCACTGTCCAGCATCTGACCCTTCTTCTTAATTCAGAATATCACCTAGAGTGTGGGTCCTAGTGGGAGACACAGCCCCATCTGTCCCTCTGTAAAAGTGAAAAGGGGGCTGAGTTAAACAACAAAATAATTAAAATGTCCCCCTTTTATTTATTTATTTTCTTTTAGAGACAGGGTCTTGCTCTGTTGCCCAGTCTTGAGTGCAGTAGTGCTATCAAAGCTCACTGCAACTTCAAACTCCTGGGCTCAAGCAATCCTCTCCCACCTCAGCCTTACAAGTAGCTAGGTCTACAGGTGCACACTGCCTCACTTGGCTAATGTTTTAAACGGAGATGAGGTCTCACTACATTGCCCAAGCTGGTCTTGAACTCCTGGGCTCAAGGGATCCTCCTTCGTCAGTCTCCCAAAGTGCTGGGATTACAGGCATGAGCCAGAACACCCAACCTTGATTTCTCTCCTATAACTCACTATAATCCAGGGCTTGCGAAGATGACCTAGACTCAGTCAATCAGATGCCCACATAAGACTTTGGCTCTGGAAGGAGTTTATTCAGGGCTATGACAGTGAAGTCAAGGGTTCATTGGGAAGGATGGATGACATGAACTTGGCTGTTATTTTCCCAGCCAGTTTTCCCACACTCCCCATCCATGTATGAGCAATCAGATATGCTTCTGATAGACTCCTTTTCTGCCCAATTTACTAGATTTTTCATCCAAGCTCTCTGGTCAAAAGAAGAACTCTATGGAGACCATGTATACATGGGAGCTCAGAGTTCTTAATATATGGGTGCTAATTTTTATGTGGTGGTATTTGCACCCACAGGCTGCGGCAGCCAGAGACATTTGGGTTGCAAGTAGCTAAAGACAACAACTTCTGGCAGTTGCTTCCCTGGACTTGTGTCTCTTTGAGTACACAGTCAACAGGCAACTGAGACTTTAAATAACAGAGATTTCCTTTTCTTTCTAAAGCCTTTTGACCTTATCTCCTCATCTTCGAGCCTATTGCCCATCATACTGGTCACATTGTAATGGTCTCTGCATAATCTCTGGTCTCCTCCACTACAGAGGGTGATCCTAGAGCACAGCCCTGACCATGCCATGCCCTTAGCAAGCATCATTCACACAATGTTCAGAATAAAATCCAAACTATTTAGTTTGGTATTCAAAGTCCTACACAAATTCATTTCTACCTATTTTCCCTAACATATCTTTTGGTACTTTCCAACACACACCTTATGCTTAAAATAGTTTGGTCTATTCACTGTGCCCTGGGTATGTGTCATGTATTCCCATTCTCCTCTCCTCCTCTCTTTCTCTCCAAATCCTTCCCACCCCTCAAGACCCATTTCCATCCCCACTTCTCTTGGGCAACACTTCTTGAGCTTAGCCACTATGATCTCTCCTCCTCTAAATGTTTAAAACCTATAATGCTCATGCCAGTCATCTGATGCTCAGCAGGAACTGCTTGATATGTTTTCCTTTTCTTGGGCTTGTGCCTTATTGCATCAACCAGATGATAAACCCATTTAGAGCAGATGCCACACTCTGCACAATGACTCCCTGCTATGATTACCCAACTTCTTCTATATCCTAGACTAGCTCATGGAACATGATTCAGAACAGAATGGAAACATGGATCAGCAAGGATATAATAAACAGGTCTCCTTGCCTGCCCCATCCATGGCCCCTTCTAGAGAATCTAGTCTGCCAGGTTACCTGGAAAGAGCATCACTCCCTACCCCATAACCACCCCTCCCCATCTCCCCCAACCATGGCTGAGTGTACCAGGGTTAGACATCTAACCCCAAAGCAGCTGCTCCACTGTGAAGCAACACATGACCTGGACTGATTGGTCTTCTCCTTACGACAATTTGCCCAAGAGACACAGAGACTGTCATCAATTGGCAGTGACTACTGGAGCTTAGACTAAGGTGGACTGGGAGCTGTGTGGGAGGAAGTGAGCAAGATGAGTATGCAGAGGAAGCAGGTTTAGGAGAAAGGACAATGATGAAGATTTTCAGAGACAGAGATCTCTGCAGCTCCTGAAGATAAAGAGAACGGCTTAGCTCCTGGTGGCTTTCTGGTTCTCAGGCCCAGTCTTTCACAGGGACTGACTGCGTTTCCTGTCCATGAGATTTCCCTTTAACATTTCAGGAAATTGGAGCTAGCTTGAATAGCTTTCTGCTTCTTCTCATCCCTCCCACCTTCTTTTTTTTCCATCAAAGGAACCATGACTAGAAAGAGGCACCACAGGCTGATAATAATTCTCACCCTCCATTCTTTATACTCTTCCCAGGGTCCTGCCCCTTTCCCTTCTCCTAGGGCTGTCACAGCAAAATGTGACTACTAAATTCCTAATGTGGAGAACCAAGAATCCATTGCTCTAATGCTGTCAAAAATGACATTCAAGTTTGAGTGACAATGATGTCTCTGGTCCTGTCCCTATCCACTTCTCTATTTTTAGTTCTGTTCCTACTCTCTGAAATTACAATGCCTGGTGCTTAAGCAATTGCCAGGAGTTATTTAACAAGTACCTTACCCTTCTTTGAAGACGATGCTTTGATCCTGAGCTTACATCCTTTTCTCAGTGACAGAGATTTTGGAATGTGCCATTTCACAAAACACCAAGGCTCTTCTGTTGTTTTCTTTGAATGAGGGGCTTGAGTCCATTGGCTGGTAACAGAAATTGGAGCTTGTCAGAAGAAATTTTCTACAACCCACTGTCTTCAGCAAGTTACTCTGCATATATTAAATAGGGATAACATGGCCAGGTTTTCTCAAGGATGCTGTGAAATAAATCAATATAATGGGTTGAAAGTGCTTTGTAAACTAATTCCATATAGTACTATTATTCTTATTGTCAATGCCCATCTATCTTCAGATGTATTATTCCAGGTGTAAAGGTCATACATGGACCTTTGAATAGCTCAAAGCAGAGCCATTCAATGTTCAGAGCTGTGTGAGGATGCAGAGGCTACATTAGACCTTCAAATAAATGATGGCTATTTAATGCACACTCAAGTATGTATATGTATATACTTCACGTTTGAATGTTTTACATTAAACACAAATTATATCTTCCATCAGAAAAAAAAATGTCAAATTTTTAAACCCTATGTACAATTTAGGGATCAATTAAGGCTAGGGAGCTTGAGGAAGGAAGGGATTGGGGAAAGAGTTTAAGCAAGTAAAAAATGTATTACCATTACCTGAATAATTTATGAAAGTTCATGTGAATCTTACCCAAAGTGTATCTCCATCCTTCACCATTCAGAACATATTGTCAGGAGTTACAGATCAGGTCCTCCAGAATTGGAAGTTTATTTGGGAGGCTCCCTGGAAATCACACCTATGGGAGAGTAGAGGAAACAGGATTGGACAGGAGGAGAAGCTGGACTACATTCAGGCATCACAAAAGCCTCAGCTGACCCCCACGGGATGCTCTGAAGCTGAGATGACCCTGCAGAGTTGTTCCAAGCCAAATTAAGAGGTAGGGTCTTTATGTTCTCATATGTCAGTCATCGAGTGCAGGCTACTCCCAAAAAGGGGCCCAACGCCTTTCTTCAGTCAAGGGCAATTACCAGGAGGGATGACTCCAGTGCGAGCTGCCAGCCATCACTCCCAGCTGAGGGAATGAGCACCTCCATCCTGAAGCAGGGGCTATGAGGAGCTGGGCCACATTCAGCATCGACCACACCAGGTCAGAGCTACCATTGTGGGGTTTTGTGTATCAATGAAATAAGAAACTCCACGAAGAAAATGTGCCCTTCACAATAATATTCTTGTCATTCCACTGGCACACTGTCAGGGACAGGAGCATACCCCAAACTAACTGGTATCTGAGTTTCAGTAGAACCTGTGGCCAGAGCAAGAAATCCCCACACAATTCCCTGCACCTATACTCCAAGCCCAACAACAAACACATCATACCATCGGCTCCTTAAACCATGAACGTACATCCTTTGTCAGTTTCTTAATTCTGAGAGTGAGGGCTCAGCTTTAAACAAGCTGAAAGGATTTTTCTTGTTTCTCAAGCTTGCCATCTCCTTGGGCACACACAACGGAGGGTTGACAATATTATTATTTCAAAAAGGCTCATGGCTATTGAACTGAAAATAAAGAGGTATTATCAGAAACAATGTGAAGAATTAAAAGATCAAAAATAACATCTAGAATAATTGCTGTCCCCCCATTAAATAAGATATGCTAAAATTTATCTATATACAGTTTTGCAGGATTAAAATCCTTCTAGATTTTCTTTAAAGTTTTATAAATACTCATTCCTTGTAAGACTTGTATAAAACTTACTGAAATATGTTACAAAACAATCATGCCTTATTTTATTTTATTTTATTTTATTTTATTTTTTTTTTTGAGACGGAGTCTCACTCTATCACCCAGGCTGGAGTGCAGTGGCCGGATCTCAGCTCACTGCAAGCTCCGCCTCCCGGGTTCCCGCCATTCTCCTGCCTCAGCCTCCTGAGTAGCTGGGACTACAGGCGCCCGCCACCTCGCCCGGCTAGTTTTTTGTATTTTTTAGTAGAGACGGGGTTTCACCGTGTTAGCCAGGATGGTCTCGATCTCCTGACCTCGTGATCCACCCGTCTCGGCCTCCCAAAGTGCTGGGATTACAGGCTTGAGCCACCGCGCCCGGCCTTCATGCCTTATTTTAATCAAAACTGTATTCTTCTTGTAAGATTTAAGAAAGGGAATCTTTTCTCACTCCATGAAATCTTAAAGTGGCATTTCTAGTTGTCTCTTTGTCCCTTCTTGCTAGTTACCTTAGCTCAGAAATCTATCAGTGCAAGAACATGTATTAGCTTCCTGGGTAATTCAAAGTTCACAAGTGTATGCTGTGATTTTTATCACACCTATGTATAATGCTCAATGTGTCCAGGTTATTATATCCCAAGAGGATCACCGTTTAAGCTTTTCCTGAGTGCTCAATTCTTCTTTGTCCATTTGCTAGGATTTTCGTCTTCAGCCACGAGAAAATAATGTACACTGTCTTACATTAATGGTTTGGCAGATTATCCTTACCTGAAGATTTGTGAAAGTTCATATGAATCTTACTCCAAAGTGTATCTCCATCCCTGCTCCCTCCCACCTTTTCTCTTTTTGATGCGCTTCAGATGTTTAAAAATGACGTTAACAAGACCTTTGGGTGCCCCTGGTCCATCCCAAGTTATCATTGTCATACTGTTGATGTACCTAATTGATAGAACAGTAACCATTCATTTTGTGTCTGAGTATGAAACCAGTCCCTGTATTCACTCAACGGTATAGATAGATTCTCACCAGCATGTAAGGCTATAGAAATTACTCACTAATAGCATGGATTCTTGAGCTCGATTTTCCAACTTCAAATCCTACCTATGCCACTTAGCTATGGAAAAATCACCACCTATGTGTCTCAGCTTCCCCATCTATAAAATGGGAATATCTAGTCATAGGGCTATTGTTAGAAACAATCAATTTAAAAGCAGTGCCTGATATATTTTTTAAAAAGCTAGTACTATTATTGCTATGCTAGTTTTTAGAATTAGTTCTGTTAAAAGCAGTACCTGACACATACATACTATATACGTACTAGTACGATTATTGGTATGCTGTTTTTACCAAAAAAAAAAAAAAAAAAAAAAGAAAACCCACAAATTTAAAATTGTTATCACCTGCACAGCTAAATTATGGCATTTTTTAAATGACCTCACAAAATCTATCATGAGGCTTTATCGTTCTTTTCTGTTATAAACAAGATCATATTCTATGCCACACTCAAGGCACCAAAAAGATGATATCCAAGCTAATGAAAATATGCCTTCATTTACTCCAAATCATCAGAGCACTCTCTCTGAGCATGGCCTTGGGCTAGGTGCCAGTGCTCCAGATATGATTAAGCCACGGGTTGTGTCCTCAGAGCAATTATCATCAGAGCTCCTCCCGGAGGTCCACTAAAACTAGCCCTTTGTGAAGGTGAATCTGGACTTCCCAGCACATTTTCTTTTCTCACATTTATTCTCAAGCAATCTTTGTTAGCAAATGCTTTCATACCCTGGGTGTGAAGCTTTCTTTCAGGTAATTGAAAGCTTAAAAGAGATACATATTGCATAGTAAAGAATGAGAACAGATTCCAATGAAAAGATTTAGCAGAAGCTATGGTATTTTTCTACAAAATCATTGTGATATCCCTACCAATATCTATTTCTAGGCAAGAACCTTTTCAAGATCCCACTTTCTACATATCTGCAATTTAAAAGAACTGATATAGCTAATAGTTCCCTTTCCCTGTAATTCCTTGGATAATATAATTTTGCTCATGAAATTGTTTGTTTAGTTTCATGGCTTACTGGTGTTGCCGATAGTATTTATTGAGTATATCTATCACTACTTAGGTCATGTGTACTAACTGAAGGCTTGTTGTGTGATAAACATCATACTATCCAATACATAGGAAATTTTAAAATACCAAAAGGATGTTGACTAAATTTTAATTCAAAATATTAATCAGGGAAAACTTCAGGAATGCAAATTTCAAGCCAGAAAAAGTTACATATATAGATTGGTGACATCGGAAAAGACGGTTCTTGTGTACAACTGGGCACAGAAGAAGGAATTAAGAATTAGAAAATTGGAGAACTGGCTGGGCGTGGTGGCTCATGCTTGTAATCCCAGCACTTTGGGGGGCTGAGGCAGGTGGATCACGTGGTCAGGAGATCGAGACCATCCTGGCTAACACGGTGAAAGCCTGTCTCTACTAAAAATACAAAAAATTAGCCAGGCATGGTGGCGGGCGCCTGTAGTCCCAGCTACTCGGGAGGCTGAGGCAGGAGAATGGCGTGAACCTGGGAGGCAGATCTTGCGTTGACCTGAGTTCTCGCCACTGCACTCCAGCCTGAGCAACAAAACAAGACTCTGTCTCAAAAAAAAAAAAAAATGAGAATCTTCCTATAGTAACACCTCTCTCTCTTTCTCTCTTTCTCTCTCTCTCTCTCTCACACACACACACCCCTCTGCCCTTTCAAACTTCATGTTTGTATGAGAGCATAAACAAACCAGTTAATGAACTTTTTGTTGTTGTTGTTGTTGTTTGTTTGTTTTGAGACAGAGTCTCACTGTCTCATCCAAGATGGAGTGCAATGGCACAATCTCAGCTCACTGAAATCTTTACCTCCCAGGTTCAAGCGATTCTCCTGCCTCAGCCTCCTGAGTAGCTGGGATTACAGGCATGCACCACCACACTCAGCTAATTTTTGTATTTTTAGTAGAGATGGGGTTTCACCATGTTGGCCAGGCTGGTCTCAAACTCCCGACCTCAGGCAATCCACCCACCTCGGTTTCCCAAAGTGCTGGGATTACAGGTATGAGCCACCGTTCATGGCCCAGTCAATGAACTTGACAGATGTTGTGGAGTATCTGCCACATGGCTGGATAAGAACCACAGATTATGTGGTCCCGGATGAGGCATGACATTTTAAAGTTCCCCAGATCACTGGAATTCTACATCAGGAATCCCTGTGAACCCCAGGGGAGCTCTCAACCATCAGAGGAAAGCTTCAGATCCTCTAACATCTCTATCATTGGACACTGAGTAGTAAATGTAATTCCCTAAACTGTTGCTTGGAGAATGTTTCCCATCAATACAAGAAGTATTTCAGGGCCACCCAACCCAGAAATCTGTCTCCAACTAGCTCCTAAAGGGCTTTAAAACCTTCCTCTGATGGCCACACTATGGGAAAGAATGGACGCGAGAGAAACCACAGACTAAGAAGGCTCAGGTTAGAAATTCAGAGAGCTAAAACATCTTGTTCCTGTGCCCACCACTAGCAAGCGAAGATCCAGAAGTCTCTGGCAGTAATGAGGAGGCACAAAGAAGCAAATGTCTACACAGAAAGACAAGCTGAGGACAAGAACAACACAAACACGCCCAAGTATCAGACAGGACTAGCTCTCTTTCTGTGGGTCTGATTATGACTGAGGCTCCCAGTAGCTCCTGCAAGAGGAGAGACTGTAGCCTGACATCAAAATCCATGCCTTTTTTGCAATCTTAGGATGAAGAGCAAGTTTAAGCATTTTCAACAAATTATTTGGTCTTCATAAAGGTCCTAGGTTAAAGAACCATTTTAGGTTATCACTATCTGCACATACCTAGACCCAATGGACACTAGCTTTTGAATTAAGTTTCCAGTGCTTGGTGCAAAGCAAACATAATGGGCATGCCCCAGTCCCTCTATCCTTAAAAAATTGTCCTGAGAGAATTACCTGTGTTTCTTTCTGGCATACAATACAGAGCAGCTACCTGGAGATGAATCATGTGTCTATATCAGGCTGCTCTGGGGCAGACTTTCAGGAATATTCTAAGCACCTGAACCTTCTCTAATCCTGAACTGTTCCTTCAGGGCTGCTCCAGTCAATCTGGTATGAGAAGAAGGAGAAATATACTCATGTTGGTGTTTCCCCAGCTTTCCTAACTTAAACTTGATTCTACATTTATTTATTCATTTGTTTGTTTGTTTAACAAGCTCTTATATCATGCTCACTATGTTCCAGGCACTGTTCTAAGCATTTTATAGAATTGACCTATTTAATCTCAATACCCTATCAACTGTGTACCTTCCTTTACACACACACATCACACATGCACACACATGCAAAACCTCCCTTGCCCCTCATGTGTGTCTACTTCTTGTCTATGCTTTTCATATGATCATGTGTTATGCCCTTATTTATGTGTTTGCATCATCCCAACCTGAATTATAGGCAAGAACTCGATGCTGACATCAATCCAAATGCTGTGATTTCCAGGAACTTCTACATTTGTTTCCTCTCTGGCAAACTGTTGAAGAGGGGCCCCACTTGCTGTTGGTGTTGTTTCCTCTCAGGAACATGTCCCTCAGGCTTCCTGAGAATCAAATAGCTTGCTTCCTTTGATAGTCAGGCTTCTCCAGAGAAACAGAACCCATAGGATATTGTGTTCATCTGTTTTGCATAAAGGAATAAGGGAATACTTAGGCTGGATAAAGAAACGAGGTTTATTTTGGCTCATGGTTCTGCAGGCTGTACAATCATGGCACTGGCATCTGCTCAGCTTCTGGTGAGGCTTCAGGAAGCTTTTAGTTATGGTGGAAGGGAAGAGGAGTTGACATGTCACATGGCAAGAGAGGCAGCAAGAGAGAAGAGGAGGTGCATGGCTGGATGAGCTTTAAATACCCAGCTTTCACTTGAACTAACAGAGCAGGAATTCTCTCATTACTGTGCAGAGGACACCAAGCCATTCATGAGAAATGCTCCACCACGACCCATATACCTCCCATCAGGCCCCATCTCCAACATTGGGATCACATTTCAACATGAGATTTGAAGAGAACAAATATCCAAACTATATCAGGTATCTATTAGAGAGAGAGAGAGAAAGAGAGAGATTGATTTACTATGGGAATTTGCTCACGCAATTATGGAGCCCGATTATTATTATTATTATTATTATTATTATTTTTTTTTTTTTTA
>NW_016806491.1:46609-90729 GCF_001698545.2 Rhinopithecus bieti
CCAAGCCATTCATGAGAAATGCTCCACCACGACCCATATACCTCCCATCAGGCCCCATCTCCAACATTGGGATCACATTTCAACATGAGATTTGAAGAGAACAAATATCCAAACTATATCAGGTATCTATTAGAGAGAGAGAGAGAAAGAGAGAGATTGATTTACTATGGGAATTTGCTCACGCAATTATGGAGCCCGATTATTATTATTATTATTATTATTATTATTTTTTTTTTTTTAGACGGAGTCTTGCTCTGTCACCCAGGCTGGAGTGCAGTAGCATGATCTTGGCTCACTGCAAGCTCCGCCTTCCGGGTTCACGCCATTCTCCTGCCACAGCCTCCCAAGTAGCTGGGACTACAGGTGCCCACCACCATGCCAGGCTCATTTTTTGTATTTTTAGTAGAGACAGGGTTTCACCATGTTAGCCAGGATGGTCTCGATCTCCTGACCTCGTGATCTGCCTGCCTCGGCCTCCCAAAGTGCTGGGATTACAGGCGTTAGCCACCGCGCCCAGCACAGAGCCCGATTATTAATTCCCATATCTACCATCTGCAATCTGGAGAACCAAAGCCAACAGTATAATTCAACCCAAGTCTAGAGGCCTGAGAACCAAGTGAGTTGATGTCTAAGGGCAGGAAGGGATTGGTGTCCCAGCTCAAAAAGAAAGGGCAAATTTGCCAGTCCTTTGCCTTCTTGTTCTATTCAGGTCCTCAGCAGATTAGATGATGTCCATCAGCACTGAGAAGAGTCATCTGCTTTACCAGTGCACAAATTCAAATGCTAATCTCTTCTGCAAACACACTGATAGACACATGCAGAAATGATGTTGTGCCAGCTATTTGGGCATCCCTTAGCACAGTCAAGTTGACTCATAAAATTTGTTATCATAAGTCCACCCCTGTCAACTTGACACCTGTATGCTTCTCCTGAAACTGTACTTAATCTCCAAATAAAGAATAACAAAGTAATAACTCCACCTAACATGATACAACTGTCCTGCATGCAACCAAAAATGCACTAATCCCTTCCCCAGAAGAGGAGGTAAAATCCTTGAGTGATGTTTACTCCTCTCTTGATATCCTGTAACTTAAATACCATGATGTAAAATTAACAATACTTAAATATTCACTGGTATAAAGTCATTTTATGTTGCGTGATAAGGAAATAAGAGGAAATAAAACAAAGATATTTGCTTATTATATGTATATATACACACAAATGTATTTATAACAAAATAAGGAGGTAATATCCATGACAATTATATGCCTCATTTCTATAACTGTTCATGTGGTTGCAGCTGGTATTTATAACTACTTTCTTCTAGTATGCATTCTGTATTCCCTTTGCCACAAGCAAGAACTGTAGCTGGTCATGGTTCTTTAACCGGTGGAATGACCCAAACCTTCATTTCTGAAAGATCTGGACTATTAATGTTCTTGCCTGGATTTGGTTGTTTTCATTTTCTACTGAATGTAATCACAGGCCATGGTAATAACAAGAGACACCCTAAGGGATCTGCTGTATTCCAGACATACTCTTCCATACTTCTGTGGTGGAGCACTAGGAACATTTCCCCCACTTGGTAGTCAGGATCGATCACGCCAACAACACCATAACTCTTTTTTTTTTTTTTTTTGCCTGTTGACTCAGAGGCATGGAGGAACCCAAAGTGGCCAGGTGGAGTCTTAACTTCCAGTTCAATAGAATCATTGTTGAATCTCCTGCCAGAAGCATTCCTCCCTCTGGAACTAAGACCACTAGGGTAGCAGAACATAATGTCTCAAGAATAGGAAGGAAGATTTTTGCTAGTGGGTTTCTAGGGGTAATAATGAGTGGTGTCACTCCCATTTCTACCTTCTTGATTCCTGAAACTATGAATCCTGACTATTGGAGAAACAGCATCACATATTGACACTGATTTAGAGCATATTAGCCTTCTGGAGAATCTTGCTCCCAACCTACAAGGTATTGCCACCTATCTGGTGCTGAAATTGAGTCTTTAAAATGCCATTTCACTATTCTATCAAGCCAGCTGTTTCAGAATGGTAGGGAATGTTTTAAGGCCAGTGAATTCCATAAGCATGAGCCTATTGCCACATTTCTTTCACCATAAAGACAGCTCCTTGATAGGAAGCAATGTTGTGTAGAATACCACGATGGTGGATAAGGCATTCTGTATGTCCACAGTCAGTAGTTTTGGCTGAAGGTAGGAATCAATTCTACTTGGGGTGGGATGTCTTCTACTAGCAAAGACTCATCAGAATTAGGGGTTCAATGTCCTTAGCTTCATCTGAGTCTTTCCACACACCCCCAATCAACCCACAGGATCCTATTTTTTTCCCTAATCAATGTCTTCACTTTAACAGTGGACATCCTATGAGACTAGGAGTTCCACTTGCATTATAGCTCAGCCAATCACAGGATGAGCTTCTGCATTTGATTTTCAGCCATTTCAGCCCTACAGCTATAGGAGGTAAGAGTCTCCTTCAGGACACACCTGGAAGCTCTTAGGTCATTTATGCAGTGCTTCGGCTGAAAATTCAAACCCCTAAGCTCATTTTTTTCTTTTCTTTCACCACTTTGTGCAGTGATACTGGGAGCAACCACCCAACATCATTATATTCTCTAATTTTCAAAAAATGTTCAAAAATACAATATACAGAGTCACTCAGTTCCTGGCTTCTTAACATTGATTAGGAGTGGTTGATTTGGAGTATCCAATGCAGATATTTTATTTACCTCTCTAAACAGTTCACATGCCATGGATTATCAGTGCTCACTTTTTCTTTTTCTTTTCTTTTCTTAGACAGAGTCTTGCTCTGTCACCCAGGCTGGAGGGCTGGAGTGCAATGGTGCCATCTCAGCTCACTGCAACCTCCACCTCCCAGGTTCAAGCAATTCTCATGCCTCAGCCTCCCAAGTAGCTGGGACTACAGGCACCCACCACCACACTCAGCTAATTTTTGTATTTTTAGTAAAGACAAGGTTTCACTATGTTAGCCAAGCTGGTCTCGAACTCCTAACCTCTGGTGATCCACCTGCTTCAGCCTCCCAAAGTGCTGGGATTACAGGCATGAGCCACCACGCCTGGCCAGTGCTCACTATACTACTGGAAATAGATACATTAAAATATTTGTATCTTTAAATGTAATCAGATTAGACAGCCAATTCCAGAAACCACAGAACCAATTCAGAAAACTCATCCTTAAAAGTCTGTCCCTTTAGAAACATTCTTGGTACTAAAATTTGTATTAGGGTTCTCCAGAGAAACAGAACCAATAGTGTGTGTGTGTACCTGCGTGTGCGTGCGTGTGTGTGTGTGTGTGTGTGTAGATAGAGATTTTATTATGGGAATTGGTTCACATAATCATGGAGGGAGAGAAGTGCCACAGTCCTGGTCTGAATCTGAAGGCCTGAGAACTAGCACTGATAACTGAGGGCAGGAGGAGACGGATGTCACAGCTCAAAAAGAGAAAAATTTGCCACCATGCCTCTGCCTTTTGTTCTATTCAGAGGCTCATAAAACTGGATGATGCCCACCAGCATTGACGAGGTCATCTGCTTTACTCAGTTCACAAATGGAAATGCTAATATCTTCTTTATATATCCTTACAGACACTCCCAGAAATAATGTTTTACCAGCTCTCTGGACATCCTGTGGCTCAGTCAAGTTGACACATAAAATGAACCACCACACCTCCCTTTCCTCTTCTCTGAGATGGGGTGGGGGTGTCTGTCTAGACCAGCACCACTGCTGCGTGTCCTGCTGCTTTCATGTGTCCCACCCCCAACTCAAGCTTCTCAGTATCACTGAGAATACCTGGAAGACATCATTTTTCTGTTAAATTGCAGGACTGTGTGGACGAGGGTAATAGCAATAGCAGTTTTCTCCCACACCCAGGCCTGTCTCTGTCATGCTCAGCTGTGCTGTGGCTGTGAAACTCTCTTTATGGAGTGCTTAGTGCAGCACTCTGGGCAATTAGGGGCTTGACAAATGCTTTTTCATGATGCTGAAGCTGAAGATCAGCGGAACAAAACATCCCCTGAAACAAAGGATGCATTGTGAGTGAATTCACCTTTGAGAATTGGCTGTCTGGCCACTGGGCCCCTCTATGCCCAACATGTAGGGGATCATCATCCTGAACATAAGCATAGGACTGCGCATGCAGGGACTGGGGCCACGGCACTAGACTTCAGTGCCAAGATGCCTTTACTGCATGAACAGGGGAATAATAAGATCTTAAATTTAATAACCAAGCTGGGAAAACATTAACTGACATAAAGAATTAGCAACTCACAAACTGGCTTGAGCAAAAACCTCATAGATTCCAAACTCAGTAGCAAGTATTTATTCAAAAACACTAATTAGCAGGTAAAATGCAGGTTCATGAAATAAAGCTCATAAGGAAGTGAGGAATGATGGAGAGGTTGGGGGAAAAAAAGTAAGACAATTTCCTTAGTGAGAATGATGAGAGAATTGCTCGCTCAAGGGCAAATTTTATGGAAAATCATGATCCAGTGCTAACAGAGGGAGAAATCTTTCCAAAGAGTTAATGGAGCAGTTAGAGAAATTCAGGTTCAGTAAATCATGAGGACTGAGAGTATTGATCTGAACATTCTGGTAGATGAAAATACGGAGCTGAGCTGCTGACCAAACTATATAATAGAACAGCTCTTCAAAAGTGGCTGGGAATTTTAGTTGCTGAGTTGATGCTGGAGTCTCGCCCATGCAGCGCGCCCTCCCAAGCTGGTTCTCTTAAGAAAGTCTGCACACTCTATCCTGGAGGTTAGGAGGCTCTGGCAGTCTCATAACTGCGTCTTTTATCTCCCTGATGGTTCCCATATTCAAAATTCCTAGCCAAACCTCTCATCTGATCTTCAGGAAAGTATTTTCAAGTCTTTCCAGGACATTTCTACTTAGGGGACTCACTATCATAGTTAATTAGACACTTATCATCCCCAAGGCCCTCAATACCATAAATAATGAAAAAAACAAAACAAAACAAAGAAACAAACCACAAGACCATCCAAATTGTTTTCTCTGTCTTCTAGCCTCAAAAACATGGAAATACCTGTGATTCTTCCCACTTTTCCAGCTCCTCTACCCAATTTACCAAAAACATTAGCATTGAATCTCAGCTAGGTATTCAGTCTTTCTCTGATTCAGTTTTCGCATCTGGAGAATGTGAATAACAAATAGTTGTGTGAGGACTGAACAAGGCCATGCATGTAAAGCACTCAGAGCAATATCTGGCTCATAGTTATACACAAGCCATCAGTTTTACCAACACTGGCATTATGTTAAAATCTTTCTTTACTTCTTTCCTCTACAGACTACACCTTCATCACCTCCGCTCTATATTAGAATCCCAAACTTTTAGAGCCAGGAGACTCTTAAAAGAAGAGAGGACCAGTCCTTGCTGCATGCCAAAATTTGCTGGGTGCTTCTAAAAAATACGGAACCTCAAGTCCCACTTCCAGACTTACTGAATTTGAAACTTGGAGAAAGGGCTGCTTAGGAAGTGATATGGTTTGTCTGTGTCCCCACCCAAATCTCATCTTGAATGGTAGTTCCCATAATCCCCATGTGTAGTGGGAGAGACCAGTGGAAGGTAATTGAATCATGAGGGCAGTTTCCCCCATGCTACTATTCTCTTGATAGTAAGTGCTCATGAGATCTCAGCCCTCTTTGCTTGGCTCACATTCTTCTCCTTCCTGCTGCCATGTAAGAAGGATGTGTTTGCTTTCCCTTCTGCCATGATTGTAAGCTTCCTGAGGCCTCCTCAGCCCTGAGGAACTGTGAGTCAATTAAACCTCTTTCCTTTATAATTTACCCAATCTTAGGCAGTTTTTTATAGCAGTGTGAGAATGGACTAATACAGTAAATTGGTACCACAGAGAGTGGGGTGCTGGTATAAGGATACTCAAAAATGTGGAAGCGACATTGGAACTGGGTAACAGGCAAAGGTTGGAACAGTTTGGAGGGCTCAGAAGAAGACAGGAAAATGTGGGAAAGTTTGGAACGTCCTAGAGACTTTTTGAATGGCTTCAACCAAAATGTTCATAGTGATATGGACAATGACGTTCAGGCTGAGATGATCTCAGATGAAGATGAGGAACTTCTTGGGAACTGGAGCAAAGGATTAGTAAAGAGACTGGCAGCATTTTGGCCCTGTTCTAGAGATCTGTGGAACTTTGAACTTGAGAGAGATGATTTAGGATATGTGGCAGAAGACTTCTAAGCGGCAAAGCATTCAAGAGAAAGCAGAGAATAAAAGTTTGGAAAATTTGCCACCTGATGATGTGATAGAAAAGAAAAACCCATTTTCTGGGGAGAAATTCAAACCCCTGCAGAAATTTGCGAATGTAATGAAGAGCCAAATGTTAATCACCAAAACAATGGAGAAAATGTCTCCAGGGCATGTCAGAGACCTTCACAGCAGCTCTTCCTATCACAGGCCCAGAGGCCTAGCAAGAAAAAGTGATTTCATCAGTTGGGACCAGGATCCCCCTACTGTGTGCAGCTTAGGGACTTGGTCCCCTGTGTCCCAGCAGCTCTAGCCATGGCTAAAAGGGGCCAAGGTACAGCTTGGGCTGTGGCTTGAGAGGGTGTAAGCCCCAAACCTTGGTGGCTTCCACATGGTGTTGAGCCTGAGGGTACACAGAAGTCAAGAATTGAGGTTTGGGAACCTTCACCCAGATTTCAGAGGATGTATGGAAATGCCTGGATGTCCAGGCAGAGGTGTGCTACAGGGGTGGAACCCTCATGGAGAGCCTCTGCTAGGGCAGTGTGGAAGGGAAATGTGGGGTTGGAGACCCCACAGAGTCCCCACTGGGGCACTGCCTAGTGAAGCTGTGAGAAGAGGGCCACCATCCTCCAGACCCCAGAATGGTAGATCCACTGACAGTTTGTGCCATGCTGATGGAAAAGCCACAGACACTTAATGCCAGCCATCAAAGCAGCCAGGGGAGTGCTGTACCCTGCAAAGCCACAACGATGAAGCTGTCCAAGGCCATGGGAGTCTATCTCTTGCATCAGCATGCCCTGGATGTGAGACATGGAGTCAAAGGAGATCATTTTGGAACTTTGAGTTTTAATGACTGCTCTATTGGATTTTGTACTTGCATGAGGCCTGTATCCCCTTTGTTTGGGCCAATTTCTCCCATTTAGAATTGGTACATTTACCCAATACCTGTACCCCCATTGTATCTAGAAAGTCACTAACTTGCTTTTGATTTTACAGGCTCATAGGCAGAAGGGACTTGCCTTGTCTCAGATGAGACTTTGGACTTGGACTTTTGGGTTAATGCTGGAATGAGCTAAGACTTTGAAGGACTGTTGGAAGGGCATGATTGTGTTTTGAAATGTGAGGACATGAGATTTGGGAGGGGCCAGGGGTAGAATGATATGGTTTGGCTGTGTCTCCACCCAAATCTCATTTTGAATGGTAATTCCCTTAATCTCCATGTGTAGTGGTAGGAACCTAGTGGGAGGTAATTGAATCATGGAGGTAATTTCCCTCATGCTATCCTCATGATAGTGAGTGAGTTCTCACAAGATCTGATGGTTTTATAAGGGGCTTCCTCCTTCTTTCAACTCTCATTCTTCTCCTTCCTGCTGCCATGTGAAGAAAGATGTCTTCTGCTTCTATATTGAACTCCCTCATTTTATAGATGAATAAACTGAGACAGGGAGAGATTAAGAGATTTGATCAAGGCTGGGCATGGTGGGTCATGCCTGTAATCCCAGTACTTTGAGAGGCTGAGATGGGAAGATTCCTTTAGCCCAGGGGTTCAATCAGCCTCGGCAACATGATGAGATCACTGCCTCAAAAAAAAAATTTTTTTTTTAATTAGCTGGGTGTGGTGGCATGCACCTGTGATCTCAGCTACTCAGGAGGCTAAGGTGGAAGGACTGCTTGAGCCCGGGAGGTCGAGGCTTCAGTGAGCTGTGTTGGTGCCACTGCACTCCAGCCCAGCAAAAGCACAAAAGCCCTTTCTCAAAAACAAAACAAAACAAAACAAAAAAACTTGATCAAGAACATAGAGCTGGGTAGTGGTAGTTCCAGGACCCCAGATCCCATGATTTTCAACTTGGAGTAATTTCACTTTGCCACACTGACTCCTCCTTAGCCCCATTAGTGCCATAGATTTCTCTATCTGCTTTTCCTCATTTCCAGTGTTCCCTCTCTAACTAGTCGACATCAGCCCCAGTTCCAGAACCTATAGTGGTTCCCCAGGGCAAGGCTAGCCCCAGAAAGTACAATCCCCAGGCAAATATATTTTACAAGGCTGTGTCTATATACATGATTTGATTAGAAAATGAGTTTGTGTGAGGTATAGTGATTTACTGGTAAAAATTTAGAATAATAGGTATTCATTTATTGCCCATTCAGTGCGTGTAAAAATTCTTGTCTTCTTCATCCCTCATAAATAAGTTACCGAAAATCAACCTGTGAGAACCATTCTAGAAGTCCAATGGCATGCAGTCTAACAAAAGAAGTAACCTGTTGGTCAGTGTCAGTGGGAACATATGTTCATCAGACTGCTCTCTTGAACCAGGCTCCAGCTTGGCCCTAAGATAATCTCACAGGTATGCAGTTCAGAGCTTCTCTGGACATCTGGTCAACCTTCCCAGATGGCTAGAGAGTAGGATAGTGCTCTGAAGGAGAGAAATGGGATCTGACTCGGACACTCCACCCAAATAATACTGTAGGCCAGGCTTCAAGCAAAGCCATTCAACTCATGGGGGTCCCTGAGGTGTGGGGGCCCAAAGCAGGAGTCCCACCCATTGTTAAAGAGCAATACTGTCTCACCAACTGGTTAGTAGATTGGGATGCTATGGAAGAGTATTTCAGAACCACTTTTCATAGCTTTATGAAGACATCTGGCCAACTGCATTGTATGTTAAATAAGTAGGAACTCGGATGCATTAAAAATTAATGGAAAATTGTATGAATAATGAATCTGTGGTGGTGTGTAAAATGATCATATATTACCTCCAGGTTAGACAATGCCTCCCTGAAATGGTACGGGCTATATGACCTTACATTCTTTTTACTGGTGGCCTGAGGAGGAAAGAACAGTAGAGAAAGTAAATAAAACCTGGGCCGGATGAAGAACTTTCAGCTGTGCAAGTTACTTGTGATTACAAAGCAATGTGCTTAATGGTCTATCCCTGATCCTTATTTTTCAGAGATGTGACTTAATTGCAGATGCTACAAACCCCTTGAACGGAGCCAGCCCCCTATAAATGACAGACCCCTCAGGATGTCAGCAAAACTGGTTTAGGTCAGCCATCTTGGAGCCATGCCAGCCAAAGATGTGGCTGCAGGAATTGCACTGATGTGGCTTGGCCCACAGAGGGTTGGGTGGAGGGGCACCAAAAATAAGGCAGTGTTTACCTAGCACCCACCTTCACCCCATCCTCCTCCTCCCTACCAAGCCTGCTCTGCAACTTCCAAAGAAAAATAGTAGAATCCATGTCTGTCTCCAGGCTCATGGGGTTATTTCCAAAGGTTTGGTAGTTTCTCATGTTTTCCTTTTCATCCTGCCAGTATCCAATTACTTGGTTATGTCTCTCTCTCTCTCTCTCTCTCTCTCTCTCTCACACACACACACACACACACACACACACACACACACACACACACATATTTTGGGACAGAGTCTGGCTCTGTCACCCAGGCTGGAGTGCAGTACGGGATCTCGGGTCAGTGCAACCTCCTCTACCTCCCAGGTTCAAGCAATTCTTCTGTGTCAGCCTCCTGAGTAGCTGGGACTACAGGTATGTGCCAACATGCCCGGCTAATTTTTGTATTTGTAGTAGAGGTGGGGTTTCACCATATTGGTCAGGCTGGTGTCAAACTCCTGACCTCAGGTGATCCACCCACCTCGGCCTCCCAAAGTGCTGGGATTACAGGCATGAACCACCATGCCCAGCCAACAAGATAAATTTAAAACAAAAGCAAAAACAGAACAAGAAGCCAAAAATGTGCATTTTCTGACAAATTAAAGAGAGAGGAGCACCTAATAACACAAGTGATGGGACAAAGATTCACAAAGTCTGTCTCCCTGCATAGCTTCTTTGATTCAATTCTTTTTCGCCCTAAAGGAATTTCATGGTAATGAAATCTGTACTCAAAAACCAAGCCTTCCTAACTAGAGATACCTGGGGACTGTTTGTTCTCTGCAGTGTAGTTGTGTGTGGCGTGACCCTCCGAGTGTGTGTGTGAGAGAGTATGTGTACTGGGAGGAGGGGGATCTTGCTCTCAGTGTGTGATGGTGTCTGCTTTCAAAGCTGATAATCCCAAGGGGGTAAAATAAGATATGGATCTAATTTGATGAGACATTAAAATCTTCTGACTTGTCTTATCTAACAGAATTCTGGTGCTTGTTTTTCATTATGAAGATCTAGGGTAAATAACTTTATTTAGTGCTTGGATTTCTTCCCGCCTGGACAGATAGCGGAAAGTCAAAGACTGATTTACAAACAGAGGTTTGTTAAGTACTATTTTTAGAACAATGCTGTACCAGATTTACAAAGGGGTTGGGGGGAAAAACTACAGTCACTTTTGAGCAAAGTAGCATTTCACTGCATAATAATGAAGTACTAATTGCTCTTTGTCATCACTTTTTATGCAAATTGCCCTGGAGCATTTGCCCAATATGCATTTTACATTTTAACAAAGAAAGTGGAGTCTTGAGGAATAAGAATTGTATACCCAAGCAAAAATAAAAATATCATCTAAAATAAACTGCTTAAGGTGCATTCTCTAAGATATAAATTTTTCTATTATATCATCCCCATTATTAGATCTGTTTGACCAATAAGATTACTTTGAATTCAAAATAACATAACAATTTGTGTGGTCGAGCAAAAAAAAAAAAAAAAAAAAAAAAAAAGTTGTGCCAAAACTTGGCACATATACATATCCTACAATTTACAATAGAAGTTTGATGTCTGCCGGGCACGGTGGCTCATGCTTATAATCCCAGCACTTTGGGAGGCCGAGGCGGGCGAATCATGAGGTCAGGAGATCGAGACCATCCTGGCTAGCACGGTGAAACCCCGTCTCTACTAAAAATACAAAAAAATTAGCCGGGCGAGGTGGCGGGCGCCTGTAGTCTCAGCTACTCAGGAGGCTGGGGCGGGAGAATTGCTTGAACCCGGGAGGCGGAGCTTGCAGTGAGCCGAGACTGCGCCACTGCACTCCAGCCTGGGTGACAGAGTGAGACTCCATCTCAAAAAAAAAAAAAAGAAGTTTGATGTGAAAATTACGTTTCCAACAGAATTTAAATAGACCAGGTCAAATAAGATTGTCAAGGGAATCAAACTGTGTCAAAGCATTTATCACAGGTACAAGTCTCACTATTTTAGAAGTTTCAGTTATTCTAATGATTTCATTTTCATAGAGACAGTCAACATTATAAAAAAAAGAAACATGATTTTCATATAATAAATAAATACAAAGTTTGAAACATACCTCAAGGCTGTGTGTGTTCAAATTCTGGTCTAGAGACCAATACTGGTCACTATCATACTGACACCAGACAAACAGAAGAGAGAAATGTGATTTTAAAATTTTCCAGGACCTTCAGAGAAACCTAAAATTCAAACCTGGCCTTCCAGGTCATTATGAAGATATATTTGTCAAGGTAAGAGGATAGAACATATTTTATTTAACAGTCTGTTAGCTTGATCTATACCATTTAAATATTTAAACATATGGTATGTAGGCCTACATTTGTACTCTTGCCCTGGGCTCCACAAATCTTAGGGGTAGGTCTACATCCTATAATTACTTTCTTACTTCCAACTCAAAGCTTCAGTGAAGTCTATGCATGCTTATTCTAAAAATTGAATGAAATTGGCTTTAAAGGCAGCTAACTTCAAAGGCTATCACCTCTGCTTTCCAGTAAATCCACACTTTACAAATAGAAAAATACAGTATGTGACAAGGTGCTGTTGATCAAGCAGTAGCAGATTTCTTCCCAAATGCACTGAAATGAACTATTGCCTTTTATGAATGACCATCATAGAGTGTTATTTCCAAAGTAGGATAATTCCTTGGAATAAGAATAATAAACTGTGAAGTTTGTTTAACTCCAGACTTTAAAGCTGTTTACATCCTAAGGTCTATAGCCCCAACTTCTACGCTGGGACTATAAAGTGTTATACACTCACTTTTACTTTTACCCAACCCCAGATCCAGAAAAATACTTCCCTGAGGTCATTGAATGAGTCAGGGGCAAGTGGAGTGTGGAATCATCACTTATGCTCCCAGGCCCCCTCCATTAGACATCCTGATTATGAGATGAAATACTGGTAAACATGAGCTTCTGTACCCAGGAAATGTACTGTGAAGGGCATAATGAATTACTTATGCTGTGTAGTGTATGTATAAATCATATTAAAGCATGCTGAATAGTACATTATCATGCTTCTATTTTGCATTACAAAAGTAACTAATGTAGGCTGCAAAGTGTACTTTTAATCCATTATTCATTTCTAAAAGTAGTCAGACCACTATTCAAGTACCATAAAGGGCTACCAGTATAAGCAAACCTACTTTTCAATTTATGAAGATGAAACAGCAAGATTTTGAAATCAATTTTAAATTAGTCAAGTTGTATTTATCAAAACCTATATTAAATCTATGCATTCCTGTTCAGATGGAGGAATTACAACAAACTGTAACTTTTTTGCTCAAAGAATTTATATGTCTCAATTCCAGAATCAATATAATTACCTTCATCATATGTGATTTTTTAATATCATATGTTTTACCTCACTTTTAATGCTTACAGTGGGTCAAAAATCTGTTTTTAGTTTCCTTTCTCATTTGGGTTCAGCTATGCACATCTGGTTTCCCACTGGCACTGCCTCAGTGGGGTTAGCTTCTCTTCCACAAATGTTTCTCCAGCGCACAAGCAAGAACTTGGGGTGTGCTGATCTCCCTGGAGCACCTGTCTGAGTGCCGCTCAAAGGCCTTTCTGATGGTAGCTCAAGGTTCAATAACCATGACAGAAAAGGTTGATACAAATCATAAAAAAGCAACATAAGCACAGAATACAAATGACAAACTCAGAAAATGTTTGCAACCTATATCACAAAGGGCTGAGGTGCTTCATGATTAGTCTTAGAAATTGAGAAAAGTCCAATAACCCAAAGAAACTGGGCAAGGAATGTGAATAGAAAATTTGCGGGCTGGGCGCAGTGGCTCATGCCTCTAATCCCAGCACTTTGGGAGGCCAAGGTGGGCAGATTACCTGAGGTCAGGAGTTCAAGACCAGCCTGACCAACATGGTGAAACCCCATCTCCACTAAAAATGCAAAAAAATTAGCTGGGCATGGTGGTGGGCACCTGTAATCCCAGCTACTCAGGAGTCTGAGGCAGGAGAATCGCTTGAACCTGGGAGGCAGAACTTGCAGTGAGCTGAGATTGCGCCATTGCACTCCAGCCTGGGCAACAAGAGCACAAGAGCAAAACTCTGTCTCAAAAAAAAAAAAAAAGAAAAGAAAAGAAAATTCACGAAGAAATGCAAATGGTCCTCAACCACATGAAAAGGCGTGCAAACTTATTCCTATAAAGAGCAATTCAAATGAAAGCTACATGATGACACCAGTTCTCACCTATCATGTTGGCAAAAAAATCCCCAAAGTTTGATTAATGCCAATTGTTAACAGGGCTATGGGGAAATAACCACTTACATATGCTGGCAGGACTTCAAATTAGAATCAGTCTCATGGATGGCAATAGGACAATCTCTATCAAAGTTATTTGCTATGACCCAGTAATCCCATGTCTGGGAATTAATCCTCCAGATGGACAGACCTACACACTTATGATATGATGTATGGACTACGTTATTCATTGCAGAGATGGGTGTTATGGCTCACATCTGTAATCCCAGCATTTTTGGAGGCTGAGGTGGGCAGATCACTTGGGCCCAGAAGTTTGAGACCAGTCTGGGCAACATGATGAAACCCCATCTCTACTAAAAATGCAAAAAATTAGCCAGGTGCGGTGACACACACCTATAGTCTCAACTACTCAGGAGGCTGAGGTAGGAGACTCAGTCACCTGAGCCTGGGATGTCAAGGCTGCAGTAAGCCAGGATCTCAGCATTGCACTCTAACCTGGGTGATGGGAGTAAGACCCTGTCTCAAAAAACAAACAAACAAACAAGGTTAGGTTATTCATTGCAGTATTATTTGTAATAGCAAAAGTTTGAAAACTACTCAAGTGCCCATTAATAAGTATAAAATTTAATTTTATGTGTTGACTAGGTCACAGAGTGTGCAGATATTTGGACAAAAACTGTTCTGGGTGTTACTGTGAAAGTCTTTTGGGGTGAGATTAACACTTAAATTGATAGGCTACGTAAAGCAGACTGCCCACCTGCCCTAATGTTGGTGGGCCTCATCCAACCAGTTGAAGGCTTACATAGAACAAAAAGGTTAACTGTCCCCCAAGTAAGAAAGAAATCCTCATGCCTGATGACCTTCAAACTGGGACATTGGCATTTTTCCTGCTTTCACATTTGAACTAAAATATTGGCTCTTCCTGGATCTTGAACTTGTTAGCCTCCAGATTGGAACTACACTCAACTCTCATAGGTCTCCAGGTTGCAGACTTGCTCAACAGACTTTGGGCCTGGTCAGCCTCCATAATCATGTGAACCAATTCCTTATAATACATCTCTTTCTATATACAGGTTATGTATCCCTTATCTGAAATGTTTGAGACCAGAAATGTTTCATAACTTTGACTATTACAGATTCTGGAATATTTGCATTATACATGCTGGTTGAGCATCCGAAATCCAAAAATCCAAAATCTGGAATGCTCCAGTGAGCATTTCCTTTGAGTGTCATGTCGGTTTTCAAAGTTTTGGATTTTGGAGCATTTTTAATTTCAGATTTAGGGTTTTCTGATGATCAAATATATATTGAATAATCTATGTATTTATCCAATTGGTTCTATTTCTCTGGAAAACTCCGACGAATACAATAAAGAATTGACTAAATAAACTATAATACATATATTAGGAATAGTATAGGCATTCCTCATTTTATTGCACTTCACAAATATTGTACTTTTTACAAATTGAAGGTTCACGGCAACCCTGAAGTCTATTGGCACTATTTTTCCAACAGCGTGTGCTCCCTTTGTTTCTCTGTGTCACATTTTGGTAATTTTCGCAATATTTCAAACTTTTTCATTATTATGACATCTGTTGTGGTGATCTGCGATCAGTGACCTTTGATGTTACTATTAGAATTGTTTTGCGGTGCCACAAACTGCACACATTTAGGTAGCAAATTTCATCCATGAATGTCTATGTTCTGACTACTCTACTCACTGGTCATTCTCGTCTCTCTCTTCTCAGGCCTCCTTATTCTCTGAGACACAACAATATTGAAATTAGCCTAATTAAGAAGCGTTAAAGTAGAAGGAAGAATTGCATCTCAAAAGCCAAGACAGGCGGAAAGCTAGGCCTCTTGCGCCAACAATTAGCCAAGTGGTGAATGCAAAGTAAAAGTTACAGAAGGAAATCAAAATGCTACTCCAGTGAACATATGAATTATAAGAAAACGAAACAGGCTTATTGCTGATATGGAAAAATTTTTAGTGGTCTAGGTAGAAGATCAAACCAGTCACAACGTTCCTTTAAGCCAAAGCCTAATGCAGAACAAGGTCCTAACTCTCTTCAATGCTGTGAAGGTTGAGAGAGATGAAGAAGCTGCAAAAGAAAAGTCTGAAGCTAGCAGAGGTTGGTTCATGAGGTTTAAGGAAAGAAGCCATCTCCATAACATAAAAGTACAAGGTACTGACATGATCACTATACATTATATGATAACATCACTATGTACCCCATAAATATGTACAATTATTATAAGTCCATTTTTTAAAATGCAAAGTGAAGCAGCAAGTGCTGATGCAGAAGCTGCAGCAAATTATCCAGATTTAGCTAAGATCATAGATGAAAGTGGCTACATTAAACAATAAAATCTCAATGTAGACAAAACAGCCTTCTATTGGAAGATGTCATCTACGACTTTCATAGCCAGAAAAGATAAGTCAATGCCTGGATTCAAAGCTTAAAAGGACAGGCTGGGCCAGGTGCGGTGGCTCAAGCCCGTAATCCCAGAACTTTGGGAAGCCAAGGTGGGCGGATCATGAGATCAAGAGATTGAGACCATTCTGGCCAGCATGGTGAAACCCTGACTCTACTAAAAATACAAAAATTAGCTGGGTGTGGTAGCATGCACCTGTAGTCCCAGTTACTCAGTTAGCTGAGGCAGGAGAATCACTCGAACCCGAGAGGCAGAGGTTGCAGTGAGCCAAGATTGCACCACTGCACTCCGGCCTGGTGACAGAGAGAGACTCCGTCCCAAAAGAAAAAAAAAAAGAAAAAAAGGACAGGCTGACTCTGGTTAGAGTTTAATGCAGCTGGTGACTTGAAGTCGAAGCCAATGCTCATTTACCATTTCAAAAATTCTAGGGCCTTTAAGAATGATGCTAAATCTACTTTGACTGTCCTCTATAGATGGAACAACAAAGCCTGGATGACAGCACGTCTGCACATCTGTTTACAGTATGGCTTACTGAATATTTTAACCCTAGTATTGAAACATACTATCCAGAAAACAAAATTTCTTTCAAGATATTACTACTTATTGACAATGCACCTAGTCACTCAAGGGTTCTGATGAAGATGTACAAAGAGATTAACATTGTTTTCATGCCTGCTGACACAACATCTATTCTGCAGCCAATGAACCAAAGAGTAATTTCAACTTTCAAGACTTCTTATTTAAGAAATACATTTCATAAAGCTATAGCTGCCATAGATAGTGATTCCTCTAATGGATCGTGGCAAAGTAAATTGAAAACCTTCCGGAAAGAATTCATCATTCTAGATGCCATTAAGAACATTTGTGATTCATGGGAGCAGGTCAAAATATCAACATTAATAGGAGTTTGGAAGAAGTTGGCTCCAAACCTCATAAATGACTCTGAGGGGTTCAATACTGAAGTAGCAGAAGTAACTGCAGTTGTGATGGACATAGCAAGAGAACTAGAATTCGAAGTGAAGCCTGAAGATGTCAGAGAATTGCTGCAATTTCATGATAAAGCTTGAACAGATGAGGAGTTGCTTTGAATGGATGAGTAAAGAAGGTGGTTTCTTGAGATGGAATCTACTCCTGATGAAGATGCTGTGAATGTTGTTGAAATGACAACAAAGCAGTTAGAATATTATATAAACTTACTTGACAAAGCAGCAGCAGGGTTGGAGAGGATTGACTACAATTTTGAAAGAAGTTTTATTGTGGGTATAATGCTGTCAAACAGCATTGCATGCTACAGTGAAATATTTCATGAAAGAAAGAGTCCATTGATCCATTAATTATTTTCTGATTTTAAGAAGTTGCCACAGCCATCCCAACCTTCAGCAACCACCACTCTGATGAGTCAGCAGCCATGAACATTGAGGCAAGGCCCTCCACCAGCAAAAAAAATTGTGACTCACTGAAGGCTCAGATGATTATTGGCATTTTTTAGCAATAAAGCATTTTTAATTTAAGGTACGTACATTTTTAAAGCTACAACGTAATGGCACACTTAATAAACTATAGTTTAGTATAAACATAACTTTTATATGAACTGAAAAACCAACAAATTTACGTGACTGGCTTTACTGTGATGTTCACTTTCCTGAGGTGACCTGGAACCAAACCTGTAATATCTCAGAGGTATACATGTACTCAGCTATAAAAAAACAAGTAGAGATGCTCTCTATTGACATTGAAAGATTGCCAGAATATGTTAAGTGAGTAACTGTAAGGTGTGGAACAGGATATCCTGTATGCTAATCTTTGCAGAAAAGGGGGACGGGAGTAGATAAGAATATATATTTATAATTGCTTATATTTGCATTAAGAAACATTGAAAAGAAACACAAAAGTATAAAAATAAAATTATCCTATTGGGGGTCAAAGTGAACCAGGACATATACTTCTAAATGAATACTTTTTCAATCCTTTTGAATCATGTGACTATATTATGAAAAAAATTTAATTAAAAAATCAATAATAGGGCCAGGTGTGGTGACTCACACCTGTAATCTCAGCATTTTGGGAGGCCGAGGTAGGTGGATCACTTTGAGCTCAGAAGTTTGAGACCAGCCTAGGCAACATGGCGAAACCCCATCTCTACTAAAAATACAAAAACTTAGCCGGGTGTGATGGTGCACACCTGTAGTCCCAGCTACTTGGGAGGCTGAGGCATGAGAATCACTTGAACCCGGGAGGTGGAGGTTGCAGTGAGCTGAGATTGCACCACTGCACTCCAGCCTGGTGATAGAGTGAGACTTGTTCAAAAAAAAAAAAAAAAAATCAATAATAACGTTTTGTTATCATATTACCCTAACTTATTTTTGTATGGCACTTACCACTATCTAATGTTTTCTTGTTTAATCATTTGTTTCCTTGTTTCCTCCCCTCTAGAATGGAATTCAGCAAATTATAACCCAAGGGCCAAATCTGACCTGCCTGTTATTTTTGTAAATAAAGTTTTCTTGAAATACATCCACATCCATTCATTTATATATTTCTGAGGCTACTTTTGTGTAACAGTGGCAGATGTAAGTAGCTGTAACTGAGAACCATATTTCCCACAAAGCCTAAAAATGTACTATCTGTCTCTTGCAGAAAAATAGTTTGCTGACCTTTGCTCTAGAATGTTAATTTCTTCCTAAAAAAACATATGCACAGAAAGCTTATTTGGTCTCCACTCTCTCCCTCACCACCTGAAATAGTGTCTAGCACATAGTAGGTTCTCAATCCATACCGTCTCAGGTTGGGTTCATGGGGAAACTAACTGAGCTGGAGATTAGCGTGCCAGAAGTCCCTTCAGGAATACTCCTGAGATCACCACATGAGCAAGGCAAAGGAGCAGGCCTGGGCAGAGGGAGAAGTTCTGAAAATGGATGACTCTTCAGAGCTGTCTGAATGAGTTGAGGGCTGGGCCTTTTTAGTCCTGCTTGAATCTGTCTTTGAATGGGGGCCACACTGGGAAAGAGGGGTGACCTTGGGGGAAGCAGCTTTCCTCAGCCAAAGCTCCTCCTGAAGCAGCACTGCCTGCTGAGGGCTGTCTGCCAGCAGCACTCCCAACAGCTGGGGGTAATAAGTCCTTAATTCCTGGGGAGACAGTAGCACAACATAGCATCCATCACAAGTATGAACTGAATCAACACACAACTGGGTGATTACGCACCTGCTCCGGTGATAATTCCAATGGCTTTGGAAGTACCATTCAATACATTTCATTTTCATATTCTTTCTTTGGACTTCTCAGTATGTGTCTGAGTTTGTTCTCTCAAAAGCAGACTGAGACAGTGACTAGGTTTCAAGTCGTTTTTTGCAAAACACAGGGAACACCAGTGGAGGAAAGAAGTCAGATAGGGAAGGGAAAGCAGTTGATCCTGCTGGCTGTGGGCAATATAGAAACATGCTACCTGACCTGGGGTTCAGGGAATAGTGCCCATCCAGCAACTGTTTGCCAGTTTGACAACCACTGCGTTTACAACCACAGTTGTTATCAATTCCACCTCATTCTGATTCTTGGTTTCTGATCAGAACTAAGCAGATTTTTTTCACTCATTTCAAATCATTAACTTTAAGTTAACAGCCTATACCTGGACAGAAAATGTATGCTGGTACTTAAGTGCTCCAGAGCAGCTTAGTATAAAAATCCCTTCCCTTTGTTCCCTTCTGTAATAAGAAAACCAAACTACCATATCAAATGGAAAGTGTGGGCTTGCCTTTACTGATGTCTGTGCTCTAAGAGGCCAAGGGGAGTTGGAGTCATCTTCCCTCACTCTCCTTCCACGCATCACCATGCATCACCATCAACACAACGGAAGCAGAAAGAGAAAACAGCCACCTAGAACATTTTCACCCATTCAGAAGATTGCGACCCCATAATAATACTGTTCCAATCAGGGGATAGTAATTTTCACATTTTTCCAGGAAAGGTAAGATATTTCCCATCCCAAACCTAAGTTTTATCCTTTGAAGCTTGAGATTCCATATTTCTCATTTTAAAACAATGGTTCCTATGGGAACAAAGTATCAGTTTCTCTTAGCAAACACTGAGCGTTTACAACATTGATAAAACTTAGTTTCCACATGAAACTACCTTTAGTAAGAGCTTATTGTTACTATAAAACCAAGGTTACCATAATATAAGTAAAAAAAAATCGAAGATACAAAGTTAGATATAAATTAAAAAAACTGTAAAAAATAACCTATGAAAAAAATAAAAAAAGACTTAAAAAAAGCATATTAAAATAGTAACTTACTTTCTTTGCATGCATATTTTCTAAATTTTTGTTTTGTGTGTAAAATATAGTAGAAAACAGAAAGATAACTAGACACAATGTAATTGGATTTTAAATTAGAGATGGAGGATGGGAGTATTGAATTGTGCAATAAAAGCGAAGCTGACCATCAGAGCACTTTTCTTCTAGCTCTGACTTCATGGCTATGTTACTGGGTGGCAGGGCCCAAATCACTTCTTCACGGGCCTCAGAGTCTTCCCATGAAGAAATTAAGTCTATATTTCTTTTGAACTCTAAAATTCACAGACTTATAATTTTACTTTCCCACAATAGTTATATAGGAGTATTGACCCAATATTGCAGCAGTTCTCAGACTTTGGAGAGCATGAAAATCACTAGGGGAGCTTTTCAGAAACAGATGCCTCGGTTGCAACTTTATAGATTCCCCATCATAGACTGTTACCCAGACATCTGTGCAAGTCTTGAAGACTTAAGTATTGCCTAATAAAATAAACCATTGGGTACATCTAACACTAAGTGGTACAATTAGAAGTTGGGGCAGTTTTTGTCCTACAATATTTTACTCAGAGTCATCTACTCACCCCAGTCACCTTGTTATGTTAATTTTCAGTCTTGGATCCATTAGTATTTTTTCACATCTTTGAAGCATCACTCTGCACCATCTGTAGCATCCTATATGACTCATCACTGAAACATAACAGACTCCCTTCACATGTAGAGCCTGACTCTCAGAAAACTCATGCTCTTCCAATGGTACTGGAGGCTTGCGCGTCATTCTCTAACAGCAGCAGTGCTTTCTCTATTGTCTACAATAGCAGCAGATCTTCCACTGGTGGAATGAAAGCTACAATAAAGTATGGGGACAAAAGTAAAAGAGTTTGCAAATTATGTTTAATACTCCGTATTCAGGAGTAAAAGTCCCATATGTTGATAAATCAGAAAATGAAACAATCAGGCTTTGGCTGGGACCTTTCTTCTCCCGTGAAAATCACCAACCCACTGGTAAGCAAACAAAAAAGTCCTCATAGAGGAGTTGCTTCTTAAATACAACCAAATTTTGAAAATTCAAAATGGAAATGTCTTTACAAGACATTCATTCATAAAAGCTAGTTTTAAATTTAATAAACAGGAAAAAGCAGTCCGAAAATTGTATAATGCTGTTTTGATGAGCAGTGTGGGTGGGAGATGCCTTTATAACTTGGTGTTTACACCGTTTAAGATAGGTTCTCTTTAAATGCACCATGGATGTAAGAAAACACAAGCTATAAAACAGGTGTGGTAGCTCATGCCTGTAATCCCAGCACTTTGGGAGGCTGAAGCATGAAGATCGCTTGAGGCCAGGAGTTTTTGACCAGACTAGGCAACATAGCCAGACCCTGTCTCTACAAAAAAATTTAAGAATTAGCTGGGTATGGTGGTGCACACCTGTAGTTCTAGCTACTCAGAAGGCTGAGGTGGGAGAGTCACTTGAGCCCAGGAGTTCAACACTGCAGTGAGCTATGATCACACCACTGCCTCCAGCCTGGGTGACAGAACAAGACCCCAGCTCTAAGAAAAAAAAAAAGACACAAGCTATGAAAACCAGAATACATGAAACATAAAGTGGGGCATAGTGAAACACATTTCAAATGTGTTCTTACCTTTGCAAAGATTCTTTACATAAACTTTGAAATAGGAATATCCCATTCAGCATGTAAAAAATCAATGGGGCCAGGCACACTGGCTCATACCTGTAATCCCACCATTTTGGGAAGCCGAGATGAGAGGATTGCTTGAGCGCAGGAGTTGAAGGCTGCAATGAGCTATAATTGTGCTGCTGTGCTTCAGCCTGAGTAACACAGAGAGACTTTGTCTCTAAAACAAAAATAAATTAAAATGAAAATATCATTGGATTTACTGGCAATATTCTTTTTTTTTTTTTCTTCTTTTGAAATGGAGTCTTCTCTGTTGCCCAGGCTGGTGTGCAGTGGTTCAAATGATTCTCTTACCTCAGCCACCTCAGTAGCTGGGATTACAGGCACCCCCACAGGGCCTGGCTATTTTTTGTATTTTTAGTAGAGATGAGGTTTCACCATGTTGGCCAGGCTGGTCTTGAACTCGTGACCTCAAGGGATCCACCCACTGCAGCCTCCCAAAGTGCTGGGATTACAGGCATGAGCCACCATGCCCAGCCAGTAATATTCTATTTGTTGATCTAGGTGCTGGTTATATGGATGTGTTCACTTTGAGAAGATGCATCAAACTGTGAATTTGTGCTCTTCATAATAAGTATGTTGTATTTTAGTAAAAAGTTTACCTAAAAATTCATTAGATTTATAATCCCATATGCATGCAACTTTTCATGGATGAAAAACTTCTATATCCTTTTTTTGTTTTGTATTTTTGAGATTTAGTCTTGCTCTGTTGCCCAGGCTGGAGTGCAGTGGCACAATCTCAGCTCACTGCAAGGTCCGCCTCCCAGGTTCATGCCATTCTCCTGCCTCTGCCTCCCGAGTAGCTGGGACTACAGGAGTCCGCCACCATGCCCGGCTAATTTTTTTGTATTTTTAGTAGAGACGGGGTTTCACTGTGTTAGCCAGGATGGTACTGATCTCCTGCCCTCTTGATCCACCCCCCTCAGCCTCCCAAAGTGCCACCATGCCTGTCAAAAACTGCTATATCTTTGTAGGTGGTATGTAAGAAAACTAAACAAGGGAGGGAAAAAAAGGAACAGGATAGAACCAGCTTCTGAAATACATGAATGAGGCCACGTGAGCTGAGAGCAAAGGACCAAGCTGGAGTAAAGTGTAACCCAAAGTCTATAAGATGGTGTAGCCATCCAATATGACCATTTTTAGGGTAAAGTCAAATGTCAGAGTTGACCATTATTATTAGTCCCCTTTTAAAAGAAGACTAAGGGAGGGGAATATCACACAGTGGGGCCTGTCAGCGGGTGGAGGGCTAGAGAAGGGATAGCATTAGGAGAAATACCTAATGTAGATGACAGGTTGATGGGTGCAGCAAACCACCATGGCACGTGTATACCTATGTAACAAACCTGCAGTTCCGCACATGTATCCCACAACTTAAAGTATAATACAAATAAAATAAAAGAAGACTAACAGGCCAGGCATGGAGGCTCACGCCTGTAATCTCAGCACTTTGGGAGGCGAGGAGGTTGGATCAGTTGAAGCCAGGAGTTTGAGACCAGCATGGCCAATATGGTGAAACTCCATCTCCACTAAAAATACAAAACTGAGTTGGGCATGGTGGTGCACACTTTTAATCCCAGCTACTTGGAAAGCCGAGGCAGGAGAAGCACTTGAACCCGGGAGGTAGAGGCTATAGTAAGCTGAGATTGAACCACTGCACTGACGTCTGGGTGACAAAGCAAGATGCTATTTCAAAAAAATAAAAATAAAAAATGAAAGAAGACTAACAGATGAAGATCCGACCTCGGGCATGAAGTAACGTAATTTTTCTCACAACAAGACTTGAACTCTATTTCTAGAAACAGTGTGAAATCACAGAAGCCAGGATTTGAATATAGAACTAGCCACTTATTAGCTGTATGATACTGGGCATATTTAACCTATCTGAGCCCTAATCTATTCATCTGTAAAAGGGAGACAATAAAACCTACCATGTGGAATTGTGAAGATTAAGCAAATAATATATATGAAATGCCGATCCACAGTCTAGCTTAAATAACAATAATTATTGTTCCTGTTCTGTCCATTAGGTGTAAATACTTTGAAGAAAAAATATGTCTCTACTTGGAATTATTTAAGTTTGCTTAAAGGCAAAATAGAATGTTTTGGTCAAACAATCATTTTATTTTTCCATGGTAGCACTGAACACCCTTTTAGTACCAAAATGATTTCTACATGCTGAAAGAATGTGATTTGGTGTTTTCCCCTCTAGTTTTGAACATAATGCAGTACATGTAGCTTAAAGGCTTCTAAGTGGGTACTGACTGTTGATGCTTAAGCTCTTCATAGTTAATATAAACCCTGGATTTACATGGGCTTCAATTTCCTTTACAACAGTTGCCTGAGTAGGATTTATCACCCTTGTCCTAGTGCACTCGGGAGGATAGACAAGGTGAAAAGAACAGCCTAGCTAGTTAGACTGCCTTAATGTGAAAGTGTCTTTGAGCAAGCACTAGCTTTAATTTTCCCTCCAAAATCAAAATATGATGCAGTTGTGTTTACACAGGGCTTGGATCTAGATCTTGACTTTACTTGTATATACTTACCTAAATGCTTAAGTATTTGGGATTTTCCCTCTATAAATTACCTCTGTGGTAATCATATGCTGTTTGAGTAGTATGAAATAGGTCCACATCTACAAAAAGCTTTGTTAATTTAAGCAGAAGTCTGGTAACATAAAAACTCTTTACAATAACATGGAAACCAGATGAAACCCACAAATGCAAGTTTAGAGATTGAGTGATACTCTCTCCTTCATTTACCCTGCTGCTTTGATAGTTGAGACTCGGTGAACCGGAACCAAATTCACAAGGGGCAAGCTTGCCATTTCCAGTCTCTTAGATTAAATTGAAGTCTTGTTTTTAATTTCATTTCCTTTTTTATTTAAAAAAAGAACTTGTTATTCACTTTTCACAACTATACTAAAATGTAAGTTAACTGTCCCAGTGTTGCCTCTCTGCCTGGTTGCTCATTGGATAAAACACAAATGTATTATCAAAAATAGCCTTGGTGCCGGCAGCCCAGCACAACCATCATAGTCAGCTGAGGAAGACTCTCAGGAATGAAATAACCAGTATCTGGGAATCCCCTACCTGGTGTTATACAAAAAATCATTAACATGTTTATACCCAAGTCCATTTCAGGTATCGGAAAAGAATAGCTGGGGTTTACTCCATATTTTAAAGAGAAAATTATCAGGAAAATAGAATTAATCCTTGAGTTGAGCAAAGATTTATTGCCAACAGTTTTCTAGTTTTGAACCTTGACTCTGTTATTGATAGTCCTTGTCATTCTCAGCAAGTTTTTGAGCCTCAATTTTACCATCTATGACACAGGAATAATACAAGCATGCTTTATTTTCTGCAGTTAATGTACCTGTGAAAACTTGTGTGAATTGAATTGTGGAAAATAAAATTACAAGCTTTGAGTATATTAGAAAAAAAAATCAATATTTTAAGAAACCTCAAGATGAATCCTTTTGTCAAGTAAAGAATCTTCTTTATACCTTATTTTTTAAAATAAACAAAATTTTTAGTATTACATTCTTTAAAACTAGAACACATTTTAAAAGGGAAAGAATGGTGATTTTTGTGGTCCTCATGGCCATGGGCTTCCCTCTCCTCTTGGAAGGTTTCTCAGGAACCACCTTGCTCTGCTCAGCTCCTTGCTGTAGTGCTGGGGTGGGAAGGTAGGGTGGCCAAAGAGGGGTCTGTGCTTGCAGGATGATTCCTCAGGCATTAAAAACACTCTGTGTTATTGAGAGGATCAGGGGAATGGGCAGTAGAAACCAGCGCTGGGGAGATGGAAGGTAAGAAGAAGAGGCGGACTTAGGGCTGATGAGGAAGTTTAAAGCAGAGCTGGTAGAGCGCTTGATGTGTTTGAGAAACAAATCATTGCATGTGATTTAGATGTGATGAATGGAGAGTGACTGAAGGTTAGAGGTAGAGGTAAGGGCCAGGTTACACAAAGCCTCATAGACCAGGATATGATGCCTGTGCTTTATCATAACCTCAGTGTGAGGCCCTGCAGGGGCTTTGAACAGAGGGATGGCATGACACCATTCACATGATAGGAAAATCTTTTCACTGCTAGGTGAGTATGGGTTGGACATAGGCAAGAGTGGAAGCAGAGACTGTTTAGGAGCCACTGCACTTGCAGTAGTAAGGGCAGGAAAGTCTACAACTTGGATGGAGATGGATAGCAGTGGACAGGTTCTATAAATGGAATTTGAGGGTAGAATTACCAGGTATGGCTGAAAGATGGAATATAAGGCAGTGAGGGGAGGAGGGAGCGAATGATGACTCCTAGGTTTCCAGAATGAGTGTCTGAGTGCCCTTCACTCTTCCCTTATTTCTCCATAGTCTTTTGGATATAATCTCAGTATTTCTATTACTCCAGCTATCACTCTATTCACAGCTATTCTCCAGCTCGAACCTCTCTTCTGAGTTTCAGACCCATATTTCCAACTGCCTGCTGCATAACAAATGCAATATCCCCTTCTTCATCACCCCCGTGCTCAAAAACTACGAATGCTTCCTTATTGATGAAGAAATTAAGAGCAAATATCCACGTCTAGTATTCAAAATCCTCTGCCACATAGACACCAGCTCATTTTAGGAGCACTGTCCAAAGAAGTGGCATGACATTGTGGGAAAGAATACGCAGAAGGGGATGGTAGGATCCCCTTGGGCTGGACATGAGCAGATTGAATATGGGGCTGTGCCTGGATTATCCAAAGAAATGAAGAGCTGCTCCTCTTTAAGAAGGCTTTTCACAAAAATACTGTTCATCTTAGAATCAGACCCATCCCAGTTTATAATAGGTGTCTGAAGGAAACTCTAGTGGATATTGGCACCTTTTGTCTGCCCAACACCCTTCTGTCCCTTAAGATGGAAATGTGCCAATCATAGTTTCTCTTTCTCTTTCCTTAATGGCAGGTCCATGGCATAAGCCCGTGATCCAGCAGGGACACACAAAGGCCCATCAGAGGTGTGCATATGGACCCTGGGAGAGGAAGTGTTGTTGCCCCTCCCCAGAGGTGTGGAGCATAAGGACCTACAGTAAGGAGCCTGGAGCTGCTGGTGACCACCTTTCCCTTCACATGGCGAGTACCAGCTTGAGTATGAGACCAGCAAAGAGGAAAATGAAGCTCAGAGAGTGTCAGGGCCCCTGGACTTGGCAGTCGCACAAGGCAAATGGTGACTATAAGGATGGTGGCTCAGAGGGAAAAGTGAAACATTCCAGCCCACTGTCCTCATCGCAGGGAGTCAATGTTTCATTTCCCCTAAACCTGCTCCTTGCCCTTGTGGTGCTCCTTGTCCACTGTTATCCACCCCCGCCCCGGGCCTCCACTCAAGCCAGGGGAGGGGCCACTGAGGTTTCCTTACCTCCCACCTCACAGGCAGGCCTCCATGAGAATGCAGCAGTCCTGGTTTCTCTCTGGCCACTCCACGCATCCCTACCACACTAGAGCTTTGAGAAGCATGCATAACTACTCCACTACCTCTGCCCTCTCAGTCACCAAACTGCGCCCACCCCGGGATCCCAGTGGATTACTTCAATCCTAAATAGAATGAATTATCTAAACATTTTGAGAATTGTTCAAGGCAAAATATGGTACCAGTATACCACAGAGTTGGATATAAAACATAACCTTATTTATTGGAGATCAAAAGCAGGAGCATTGAAACACACACACATACACACTCCTACTACACATACATACACACAGCACAAAACTCTGAATTAGTAAGGTTTGGATAGACGCAATAGAGTATATCCTTTCAGCTGTGGAACAGCAACCGCTGTTCCTGATTTTTAATAAACTTATGATAGATTGAAGAGATTTTTATTGCATTGATTCCACAATTGGGGCCAGATTCTCTTTGTACCTTCTTCTTTGAGTGAATATAGAATGTCTTTGGATGAGCACTGGCTCTGTCAGGCCATTACAGTTACTGTTTTAGAATACTAACTGTGACACTAGTGACCTAGTGGCATTAATGCACCTTTCAAAAGTGCCCAGTTTTCTCCTTGGAAGTAATTTCAGCAGTGATAGGCTACAACTGAGTAATTTCTGATAAGCAATTAGCACATATCAAATCAAGGCACATTATTCAAGGTTTTATACTGCTAGTGGAGATATAGCAGGGGTTACCCATTAAAAAGCATCTGTGAAAAACTTCTGCTACTATTATGGAAGCAGTGGGCAATATTCAAATCGAGGCAACTCAACCATTTAAATAAATGTATTTTTAATCATGAAATGTCACTGTTCTGCAGACCTGTTTTTCCTATTAACATGTGGGAGATAATGTTAATGAGATTTAGTTAGTGTTTTAAAAGCAATTGAAGTCTTATTATGAAAGGCACCAGAAGAGGACACAGCAGTATTCTTCTAAGCTGTGAATCATTCCATATCTGGGTGAAATCTGATAGTGTGGAAATCTACATGGGAATCATCTAAACAACAAAAACATAGACAACAACACAAAATGTCTCCCAAACACTCCTACTCTATATCACTTTTCATACCTAAAATGAAACAAGAAAGGACACTACGGTTGGAAATTTTAATGTGGGGAGGGTCCCCATGTTGATATTTTAGAAAACAGTTCATTCTTGTAGTACGAATGTATTTGAGTTCTCAGTCATTGTATTTACCCATCAATAGTGCCTGTAAAGAAAGAGTATCCTACACACAGCATATGCTGAAGGTGAAGGCCTGGGTGACCGTGATTTGTTCCTTGGGACACCCCTCCCCTCTCGCCACCCCCCTCAAGCTGGTAAGTTGATTGGACCAGGGTTGGGCAGCCAATCCATGCCTGGCCTGTGTTAAATCATAAATGGAGTCAATCAGATTTTTTTCTCACACACGTTTGAACTAAGATCTAGTAAATAAGAAAGTAGGAGCTGAAGCTAAAAGGACAGGCATAGAATGGTCATGAAGAGTCAGATATTTAAAGGACATATTTGTTTTTAAAAGTTTTAGAAAACAGAAATTATGGATGTAAAGGGATATCTCGGCTGGATCCCAAGCCAATACTCAAATTGGCTTGTATGTGAGGTAGAAGAAGCCGTAAAGATCTTCTGTACATTCACAGTATATGCAAGGGCCATGCAGCAATAAGAATCCAGCTACAGGCTGGGTGCAGTGGCTCATGCCTGTAATCCCAGCACTTTGGGAGGCCGGGGCGGGCAGATCACGAGGTCAGGAGATCGAGACCATCCTGGCTAACCATGGCGGAGATGGTGAAACCCCGTCTCTACTAAAAATACAAAAAATTAGCTGGGTGTGGTGACGGGCACCTGTAGTCCCAGCTACTAGGGAGGAGAATGGCGTGAACCTGGGAGGCAGAGCTTGCAGTGAGCCGAGATCGCGCCACTGCACTCCAGCCTGGGCGACAGAGCAAGACTCTGTCTCAAAAAAAAAAAAAAAAAAAAGAATCCAGCTACATTCCTCAGTTTTCCTGGGCTTGCACACACTAGCAAGTCTGTTTGACAGGCCAGGGAAGAAGAGAAGGAGAGTGACAGGGGCTAAATTGCATGGAGCAACTAACCCCTGGAAGGCAAACCCCCAAAACAATGAAGAAATCCCGTAGGGTAGACTAGAAGAAGAAGGGCTTGGGTGTGGGATGAGAAGAGTGGCTTTGTATACAGTCTGAGGCTCCGTCTGAAATCCAGACTTTCCCTCACTATCTCCGTCCCCAGGGAGGAGTGGTGTCATCCAACCAAAACAACTCACACATACATGCACACAGCACACCAACCCACAAAACTCTGAATTAGTAAGGTGTGGATAGACACAATAGAGTGTGCCTCTATTGTGCTTCCCACGCTTCCCATGGGAATCATCGTCCCCCCACATCACCTAGATTAAAGAAGGCTAGCAGAAGAAGTCATTTCCTTAGGAGGGAGATGCCTGCAAGTGAGTGAACAGATGTCCTGGGTGTATCAGAGGTCAGGGTTGGCCAGCACCTCTGTGGAGCAGCATGGGCCATGCTATCGAGAAACATGAACGAGGGCTGGAGTGGCAGCCAGAATAGCCATGGCAGAGCCACAGAAGCTAACAGAGCCATCTCCCCAATCCCCCACTGAGTCGAGGCAGAGCTGAGGTTCTGTGACTTGGCAAGTGGAGACTAGCAATCCAATGGATCCATGGACAATTTACTCCAGGAGACATACCCAGATGCTCACTGGATGGAGCTGAGATTCACATCATGACTTCCCAAGTAAACAGAAAAAAGCTGATCAGAAGCTCAAGGAATGGAGCAGAGATACCCAGAGAAAATCAGAACCCCATAGCCCTTCAGAGACAAACCTGATAGCTTTAAAATTCTAGTTTCAAATTGAATCCATGTTTCCTTAAAACTACTCCCCTGACCCGTTTCTCATAGTGCCTTGGAAAGGTCTCTACTTCTTGCAACAGAAGAACAATCTAATTAAACAACAAAATTAAAAGATCTAAGTACAAATAACCCCATCATTTCTTTGACCTCCAGCAAATCACCAAGTTGTTGTTGTTTGCCTGCGTGACTAGCATGCTTGTCCTACTGCTCTGTGCTTCTCCTACTTCCCTCCTTGGGCCTGTCCTGGTAGCTGACAGGTTTACAATCTTCTCGAGCTGGCATGTGCCAGACTGCTCACCTCTGGTCTGACTGTGGACTAGAAGTAGCATTACCACGTTAGTGCTTCTGGGAGTGGGAGCAAGGAGTAGAAAAGGATACAGAAATGCAGCAGAGAGGAACTGCACAGGAAGTAGAAGAAAAGAAGCAAACCAAGACTAGATATGGTGGCCGCTAAGTGGTTCCATAGAAATGATAGAGTAAGTGGAGGATATGAAAGCCCTTCAAGGAGAGCCAAAATCCTGCCTTGCACCACTCCACCTTGAAGCTACCTATCCACCATGCCAATCTGGTCCATATTTCTCAATCTCATGCTCACCAAAATTAAAGGCACCACTAACATGAGAATCAAACAAGACACCAAATCTCATAGCCAATCAAGTCTAGAAAGCAATCTTTGGCATTTTGTCGGCAACAAAGTACAAGTTTCCATTTTTAATTTTGGGAACATTCATATTGTACAATTTACTATTTTCCCCAAAGCCACCAGTGATATTTGCCGTCTACTTGGTATCTGGACCAAACCCAAACATTTGCTAGCAGAGGCAGCTTATACTGGCTTGGGCAGCCTTGCATGTTGTTCATGAGAACAGGTCCTGGAGCCAGAATTCGTGAGTTCAAATCCTGCCTCTGGTACTTGATAGGAGTATGTCATTAGAAAATCATTTCACTCCTCTCTGCCAAGTTTACTACTTCCCAGGGTGCTTGGGGTGACCAACCCTCCTAGACTGCCCCAGACTAAAGGGCTTCTTGAGATGTGGGACTTTCAGTGCTAAAGCTGGGAAAGTTCTAGGCAAACTGGAATGGGTTGGTCATCCAGAAATAAAATAAGATACTGCAGGTAAAGCACTAAGAATAATGAGTGTTCAACACATGTTAGCCATTGACATTACATGAACCTGCTGCTAATGTGACTACTGGAATGGTCATGCTTTCCCCTAAACTTGGGACTCTGGGACAAGGTCCCGGACTTTTCTCAAAAGCAGGACCCCTTCCATTTACACAAAGTCCTAGCACTGAGAATAGGACCAAGAAGAAGGTGGGTATGCCTGTGCTGATAGTGAAGTCCATAAGAAGATGGAGAGTGAGTCAGACCCCAGGCTCCTCTTCTGGCCCAGAATAATGCCAGAAGCCAACCCTCCTTCACCATCCTCCCCTAGACCTGAGCCATGCTGGCTGTCTGGCAGATCTACAGACAGAATTTGATCTACTGAGCAAAAACGTCTAGTTTGTAGAGTCAGATTGCCCCTCGGAACCCCCTGACTTCCCTGCTAGGAGTTTCAAGGAGTTTCTGAAGAATGAAAGGGGCTGGCAAAATCAGGACAACCCTGCACACTCTGGTCTGCCATCCTGCGGGTTCCATTTCTTGCAGATTCTCCAAACATTTTATCTCTGAGGGCCTTGTGAGTTTCCTCACCTGGTCTCAGATACAGAAGAGAATGGTGTAAACTTCAATGCAGGGCTTAAGTACTTACAAGTTCTAGACCGCCTGAGTGTGATGGAGGGCAGCTTATCCTCTTTAAACCTTGATTCCACATTTGAAAAGTTGAGTTAATAATTATCAGTATTCCCTAAGCACTTACTATGTCTAAGGATCTGACATACAATATCTTAACTAAACTTCAAGACAAGCCAAAAAGGGATGCATTTTAGAAATCCCTTATTATAGGACTCTGAGGCACAGAGAGATTAAATAACTCAAACTCAGAAAGTCTGACTCCAGAACTCAAACTCTCAATTCTACGTCTGCCTCACGGGGTTATTGTGAAAAACAAATTAACACATGTATAGACACTTTGTACATTGTAAATGCTCAATAAATACTAGGTATCTTTTTTTAAATTTTATTTTACTTTAAGTTCTGGGATACATGTGCAGAATGTGTAGGTTTGTTACATAGGTACACACGTGCTTTGGTGGTTTGCCGCACCTATCAACTCTATCAAACCTATCATCTAGGTTTTAAGCCCTGCATGCATTAGGTATTTGTCCTACTGTTCTCCCTCCCTTTGGCCCCTACCCCTCGAAAGGCCCTGGTGTGTGATGCTCCCCTGCCTTGAGGTATCATTTTTTAAGAAGGAGGAGGAGGACTGAAAAGATAGTCAAGGTAAATGGTTCAGCATCAGTATACCCTTTGTTCACATATAAGAATAGACAGTGTGTCTACTAAGCTAAGCTAATACTATTAGACAAATTTAACAAGTGTTTATTGAGCACATACTCACTGACAAGTGCTATACAAAGAACTTGTGGTCTAGCTCTGAGCAAAACCAGACACCGTTTCTACCATCCTGAAGCTTATGGCCCAGAGAAAAAGATAAAAAATGAACAAATGACTCCACTTGAAAAAAGAGGAATAAATGAACAATTCAAAAAGGAAATTTAAGAAAACAATTCCATTTATAATAGTAATAGAAGAATAAAATATTTGGGAATAAACTTAACCAAGGAAGCAAAAGACTTACATACTTAAAAATTATAAAGTATTACTAAAAGAAATTAAACATGAAATAAATGGATAGATATCTCATGCTCATGAATTCAAAGACTTAATATTGTTAAAATAGCAATACTATCCAAGATTATCTACAGACTTAATGCATTTCCTATGGAAATCCCAATGGTGTTTTTTGCAGAAATAGAAAAATCTATCCTAATTAATATGAAATCTCAAGGGACCTTGAATAGCCAACACAGTCTTCCAAAGGGAAAAATTTGAAGGTCTCACACTTACTGATTTCAAAACTTATTACAAAACTATGGTAATCAAAACAGCATTGTACTGGCAAAAAGACACACATATACACAAGAGATCCTAGAAGAAAACGTCTCACATATATGGTCAAATGATTTTTGACAAGATTGTCAAGACCATTAATGGGGAAAGGAGAGTCTTTTCAACCATGCTGGAAAAATTGGATATCCACATACAAATGAATGAAGACAGACCTTACCTAATACTATATACAAAAATCAACTCGAAAATGGATCAAAGACCTAAACATAAAAGCTAAAATTATCAAACTCTTAGAAGAAAATACAGGGAGAAAACTCCTTGACATTGAATTTGGCAATGATTTATTGGATATGACACCGAAAACACAGGCAACAAAAGTAAAAATAGTCAAATTAGGCTACATCAAAATTTAAAACTGTCCATCAAAGGACACAATCAATAGAGTGAAAAGGAAATCTAAAAAATGACAGAAAATATTTGCAAATTATCTATCTGATAAGGGGTTCATATCCAGAACATATGAAAAACTCCTACAACTCAACAATAACAACACAACAACCCAATCAATAAATGGACAAGCTGAACACAGTGGCTCATGCGTGTAATCCCAGTACTCTGAGAGGCCAAGGAGGGCAGATCGCTTGAGGCCAGGAATTCAAGACCAGTCTCAGCAACAAGTAAGACCCTGTCTCTACAAAAAAAAAAAAAAAAAAAATTTAAAAATTAGCCAGGTATTGTGGTGTGTACCTGTAGTTAGAGCTACTTGGGAGGAAGAGGCAGAAAAATCACTCAAGGCCAGGAGTTTGAGGCTGTGGTAAGCTGTAATTGTGCCGCTGCATTCTAGCCTGGGCAACAGAGCGAGACCTTGTCATAGCTAGCTAGCTAGCTAGCTAGACGGACAGGCAGGCAAAGGAATGTAATGGACATTTCTCCAAAGAAGATACACAACTGGCCAGCAAGCACACACACAAAATTCTCAATATCACTAATCATTAGGGATATGCAAATCAAAACCACAATAAGATACCACCTTACACCCATTAGGATGGCAGCTATTCAAAAAAAAAAACTAACATGAAAAAATAAAATAAAAAGTATTGGTGATGATGTGGAGAAATTGATACCTAGAGTAGTCAAATTCATAGATACAGAAAGTTGAAAAGCAGTTTTCAGGGGCTGGGGAGTTGTTTCATGTTTTGCAAGATGAAAGGCATTCTGGAGATTGGTTGCGCAACAATGTGAATGTACTCAACACTCCTGAACTGTACATTTAAAAATGATTAAGATGATAAATTGTATGTTATGTGGATTTTACCATAATTTAAAAAGTAAATTTTAAAAAAGGGGGTGGATATAATTATAATAATTGCTGCAAAGGATTTAGGTCCAAGGTACCTATAAAGAGGATCTGACCTGGGTAGTAGTGAGGAAAGCTTCACTAAGCTGAGAGCAGGATGAGTAGGAGTTTGCTGGGGGGAGGAAAAGAGGTAGAAAGAACAATATATGCAAAAATCCTCCTGAGGTGAATGATCTTCATGTATGTGGGATGTGGGATGCTTTCTTAGGTATCAACCAAGTATAAACCTTTGTTTTCACTTGACTATTTCTGTTTTTAAAAATGGAGACATAACTTGTCAACATAGATTGCAAAAACCTTAAGTGAACATCTCAATAAATTTAGTAAAACACTTTGAATCCAGTAACAGTCAAAAAAGGTGCAATTGTGCTTCCTTTATCCCTTCCTGTCACTTCCCCTAATGCTTCCCTGGGCTGAGCTTTCCACAGTGAAGGAGACTAAAGAGATAGGACAACTAACTGTAACCTGTGATCCTGACTCAAACTTTGCTCCAGAAAGGAAATAGATATTGTTGGTACAGTTGGTAAAATTTGAATAGGGTCTCTGGATTGGGTGGTATTGTTATACTGATGCTCACTTTCTGATTTGGATGTTGTGTTGCAGGTTATGTAGCATTATTCCTTTTGAAAATGTGCACTGATGCATTTAGCAGCTGATGGAGCATCACCGTTGACAACTTACTTTCAAATTATTCAGAAAGAGAATAATGGTAATGGGTGTTTATATTAGATATTTATGCAGGCGTACAGAGAGAGAAAGAGAGAGCAAATATGTTAAAATATTAACAATTGGGATATCTGCATGAAGGAGATATGGTAGTTCTGTGTATTACTCTTGCAACTTTTCCTAAAGTTTAACATTATTCCAAGATCAATTATTTTTAGAAGATACTCTCTATGATGGCAATGGACTCACAGGTGAGGCAGCAGGTAAGAGAAGTGAGACTAGACATAAATATTTTATCTGTCACTGAATTTGAAAAAGCAAAGTGTCAGAGAAAAGAATTAGTGTTCACTTAGCTCTTGCCAGAATGAAGTAGGTTATCCTACAAATAACCCACTTATGGTTATCATAAATTAATAAATAAGCATTCCGATTCAGCATCTGCTTTCATTAGCATAAGTTGGTCATCAGGTCTGGGAGCATGGGTTCCTCCTCTAGACAACGGCCAGCCACGAATCTTAAGACATCTTGTATCCCAACCCACTTCCCTAGCACCATCCTTTCCAGCTTTAGAAAATTAAGCACCAAAGAAATTTACCAACAGAAGCATGCCTGTTGACAAGACCTGGGCAGGGCTGTAAATCCAGAGGGTGCTGAAGTGCAGCTGGAAAAAACACAGCACACCTCCATGTTTTCAGTCTTCTGCAAAATCACCAAAGGCCCAATTCAAGTTGGGGCACGAAGCACTGGGTTTCCACACACACCTAACAACCGAAAGGCAGAGAAATTAGCTCCTTAGTGTGTGGTACTGTGGGAGACCTACTTAGGGAGCATCTGGGGAAAATGGAGAAACCGATGACACCTAAATGTCATTCACATAAGCACTATGCCGGATGCACACACGGGGGAACAGAACAGCTGTGCTGACCAGCACATAGCTGCAACCACTGTTCAGGTCGGATGCCCTTGCATAATTATATCACATAAACAGATTTGTGAAAAACAGATTAGAAACTGTAAGTGCCATCTTACATATTCTTTGGGGAAATTGCTATAGGGTTAGTGAACTCAACTTTCTGTGTCCCTCAAAAACTCATAAGCTGAGTTGAGAAAAATAATTCAATCGCAAGTATATTTTTTATCACAATAAAAGCATCAAGGCTTTCTTTTCACAGTAATTTAAAAATTGTCAGATTACTTCTATCTACAACCAAACTTTTCCAAGTTTCTTTAAGCAAAGATGTAATAAATGCTAAAATCAGATCATTGATCAAAACATCTTTTAGAGGTGGGCAGAATAAAGAGATGGACATTTAGTTAATGGAATAGTTTAGAAAAAACTAGGCATCACAAACTATGAGGGGAAAAAAGGGAAACATTGTTAGAGCTTTTTTTAAAAAATGGGAAAAAAGAAAGTAATCTTGTGATTATTATAAATTTTATTATTATTTTGCTTACCTGAGCCTGACCTCATCACCTCTTTCCTTGTTTCCCAAGTAAAAAAAGAAGAATTAAGCTCTTACCCCAAATTTCTTGCCTCTTGGCCCTAAATCTTATCCTGAAGCTTCAAAATCTTTGCATTATCCCTTTCTTGGATGTCCCTGTAATCCAGTTTTCAGAGGTGAGACCTCATCCTGCAAATTCTGTTTAATGTTCACATTCTGCCTTTCTTCCACCTACGCATGGCTGCCCCTGCCCCAGAGTTCTGCATTCTTGCCATTTTTTCCTCTACATCAGTGCTCCTTCTGTTATCTGCTCCATTACCTTACCTTCTATCTCTTCCTTCACTCAGATTCCTACCTTCCTGCCTTTCTCCATCTCTCCAGGCCACCACTTCTCTCATTCATTCCCTCTTCCATCTGCAGTGGGTCTAGAACCTCCTTGCTGTCATATCGCACAGCCCCTACCTCACCAGACCTTTCTTAATCACGGGATGCTATTCCCAGGCCCCTCATTGAAATGCCCTTTTCCTTGCCTTCCTCAACTTCCCAGTCTCTGTTTGATCTTCTACCTTCCTGTTGGCTCCATTCCCGTCCTTTTCATAAACTCCTTGTTCTGTGCCCACATCCATCCCCAACACAGCTATTCCTCAAACTTCAGCGTTGGCCCTCCCTCCTTTTGATTCCACCCTTTACCAGAGTGATCTTAGCCTCCTCCTGCCTCCCAGGGCCAGTTCCCTCCTAGTCACACAGGCTAGAGGCATCCATATCCCTCTCCGTCTTCTTCCTCCCTTTCCCTCTCCTCCCACATGAAAATGACCCCTAAACCATAAGCACTTCCCAGCCCTGCTCACTGCCTTGAGGTAGGCTGTAGGAATTCAGCTGTTGTCTTATAGTCTCCAGCCTCTTCAGGCCTCTTCATACGGCCAATGCTGTGTTCTTTCCAAAACCAGATCTGATTACGCCTCTTTGGCAACTGGGGATCAGTCATTGGCTTTCTACCCATGCAGCCAGGCTTTTCAGTGTTTCTGGGGAAATTAGAAGACAAATTCGAAGCATTTTTCTTAAGTACATCCTTCAATACTTTGATTTTGGGTGTGGGAGAGGAACTTTTAGTCCTGATCGTCACAAATTGTTAAACTTTTTTAGTAAAATCAACCCATGTACTTCAAAGAGAACAAAAGAAGTTCAGGTGATTTTTTTTTAAACATATAACAGGAAACTGCAAAGACATTTTATGCTTTGAAAAGGCCATTTGGGGCCACATTCTCAGATCCCTAGGAAGTTAGCATTCCATTTTCTCTGCCATTATGAGCACTTCACTGGAAAAGTTCAATGAGAATTTTAACCTGTGGATAAAATTACACCTTCAAGCTGATTTCCCACGTCTACCTTTCCAGTCCTATATTCCACTATTGGCTGTCACTTCTAACCATCTCATTTCCTGCACTTCCACTACTCCAATTTTCCTGCCTGGAATGACCTTCCAACATTTTCTTTTCACAAAATCTCACCCTTCAGCATCCAGGTCTGTTGTCACCTCCTCCAGGAAGCCATCCCACATTCTCCTAAGCAAAGTCACTTGCCAGAAGGCTTTTGTCCTATTCGGGCCCTTAGCATGGTGTGCTGTGATGACTTCTTCACTGGTTCACCTTCCCCACTAGTCCAGGAGCCCTGACTTATGCAGTGTTTTATCTCCAAAAGTTAGAATAGTGCTAGTACATAGGCTGTGTATGCTCAAGGCATGTCTGGAAAAAAAGAAAACAGGCAGTCAAGTGATTGCTTCCTAACAGGTACAAGGTCTTGGCCATTGGGAGGGGAAAGAAGGAAAAATCTACATTTTGAAAAAATGAGTCATGATCACAATGGCATTTTGTCACCATAGTACTCCAGTACTCCTTGCTAGCCATGACAGCAGGCACAATTCCCCCATACTTTCCACTTCTGACCTACCCTTCTTGACATCATAACCTCCCACTCTTTCCTAACACTGCACAATATGAATGCTGTAGTCAGATGAAAGTGCAACCTCAAGGGGTCCTTCTGTATTGAAAGTCCAGCCACCTTCCCTCCTTTCTGACTCCTTCCTGGCCTTGAGGTTCAACTCAAATTCCACCTTCTCAGTGAAACCTTTCCTGGCTATTTTAACCCTCATAATGTTTTTCCTCTTAACATCCACAATACTTAAGTTCTTATTAGAATTTAATTATGCTTATTTTGAATTTTACAACTTTTATTGGCTACCTTTATTACAGAAGTAATATATTTATATTAGAGAAAAATTTTTTAAAAAGCAAAAGAGAAACCACTTATAGGCTCTTTATTTCAAGAGGACCACTTGAACACTGTGCATATAGACTTCCAGATTTTTCCTATGCATGCACTGGCAATTTTTTTTCACGAATAGGATTCTACTGTAAATACTGTCATACAAATTATTTTAAATTATACTAATAAAATATTAATATGCCAATATACATAAATTTTCATCACTAATTTTTTTCATTATTATTTTTTTTTTGGTAGAGATGAGGTTTCACTATGTTGTCCAGGCTGGTCTCAAACTCCTGAGCTCAAGAAATTCACCTGCTTCAGCCTCCCAAAGTGCTGGGACTATAGGCATGAGCCACCGTGCCCAGCCACCAATATTATTTTTGATGGATCCATGATATTCATATTTTATATATGAACCACCATTTATTTAGCCAATCATTTCCTGTAAGGTATTTGGATTTTCCATTTTCTTTTGCTATCATACAAAAAAGATCTGTACATTCTTAATTTTTTCATTAGTATAAATTCTGACACATATAATTTCTATATAATTTTAAATATTAGTAATATATAAAAGTAAAAAAGCAATCAAATACAAAATTACTAAATTTTTCAATTGTTTCATGTATATTAGTTTTGACTCCTTATGTAGATTTAAGTTCCTTAAGGATAGAGTCCAATATTTCTTAATTTTTCACCTCAACATGTAACAGATGCTCAGTGGTGTATGTTGAAAAATTAGTTTATTTCATATACCATATTTCACTAGTTTATTTCATATAAGCTTTTAGATAACAGTGGCATCAATTCTTTACTATAGAAGAAGATCACTCCAGACAGTAATACAAGCACATCACTTTCTTTTAGGGACTATTTCCAAAGTCCTTCTTAGGAACTGAGGCAATCTTTGAGGAGATGAAGATAGGACAAATAAGAGATATATAGTTCAAAGGAAAAAGGCTGCCAGCCAAATTTAACAATAGCTAGAAGCAAAATTTTTGCGTTTCCAGTTTGGATTACCCCGATCATTTTTCAAAATGTGTGTGAGATTTTGTACAGTGAGAAATCTCTTCTTGGCAGTGGTGTGTCCAGAAAGCCGCCAGGAGTGGGCCCCCAAGGTCCTCTGCACTGTCCAGCAATCCTGCCACATCCCTGGTACTGGTTCACATCTTTTCTCTATCCCCTAAACCTATCCCTCCCTCCTCCACCATCAGTGGATGGTCTGTCTTCTTAATCCACTAAGAAAACAGAATCCCTCAGACAACAGCTTCCCATACTTCCTACCATGATATTCCAGCCTCCCTGCACTTCCCCACCTGTGCTGCCTTTCCTTCTGTTGGTTGGGATGAACTGGCCCCTTTCTCTCTCTGGCTGCTGCTTCTCAGCTTCCTTGGGGGAATCTTCTTTTCTTCATCTTGCTGACCTCTAAATGTCGGAGTGCCCCAGGTCTTAAGCCTTAGACTTCTTTTCCTTGCTCTTCTTCTCCACCCATGTTTCCAGTTGCTGTGTTGATGACACACAGATTTCTATCTCTAGTCTGGACTTCCCTCCTAAATTCTAGATTCCCATGTCTGATCACCTGCTCACCTTTTCCACTTAGACGTCCGATAGACATGTGAAATGTACTATATCCAAAACCAAATGTTTCAGCATTTCCCGCATACCTGCTCCTCCTGTATAAATGAACTCTCCATTAATAAGCTGTTCAGTCCAAAATTCAGAATTTCCCTTGACTCTTCTCTCATAACCTACAATGGAATCATCAACAAAGCTTATCCAGTTTATGTTGAAAATATATCTAGATTCCATTTATGGCTATCATTTTAGCATTCTATTAATAGTTTCAATCACCATCACCTCTCTCTTGACTTATCTCAACAGCCTCCTACTTGGTCTCTCTGCTTCCATTCCTGTACTTTCCGTGACCCAGCAGAGTGATCCTTTAGGAGTTGAGGCCAGGACATGTTCCTTGTCTGCAGAAACCCTTACAGCATCCCACTCCATTCACTTTTGTCAGATTTCATTGGACATTAACTTTGCCCTGCCATGCCTTATTCAAGGTACCACATTTGAAATTCTACTGTTCTGCCTAAGAAAAAAGACAGTATCTTTTCAACATCATCAAATCCTGTACAAGGTGCTGGAGAGCAAGAAAATCAAAGGCTCAAGAACTGCCCATGTCTTTAGTCTGTCTTCCTTTCCTCATCTGTTTCCTGTATATTTTAATTTTTCCTGTTTTATTTTCTACAATCAAGAAGATTTCTATTACAGAAATAAAGTTTATTTGTTTCAACGCCATGATACAGATTTATTGTCCCTGGAAGTCATATCATACTTAGAAATGTATCACAGGCAAAGCCCATGCTCTGGATCAACACACGCATGTAATTATGTAGGGAAAAAATGTGTATCAGGAAAGGTTGAATGCTCCAAGCATGAGAAATAAATTGACCTCCACTCAAGTTACTGCCATGATTCTACAGAGGGAAGGACCTGCATCTGTTTCACATCGTAAACACCTAAAGTGCCAGAGCAGCACCACAAGCCCAGGAGTGGCCATGCAAACTCATGATGGAGGTGCCAAGGCTGTCCACAGCCCAGCCTCTGCAGCAGTACTGTTAAATGAGTGTCTAGTACTTGACTTACCTTTTTATTTTATTTTACTTTATTTATTTATTTATTTTTCAGATGGAGTCTCGCTCTGTCGCCCAGGCTGGCCTGCAGTGGCGCGATCTCGGCTCACTGCAAGCTCCACCTCCCAGGTTCACGCCATTCTCCTGCCTCAGCCTCCCAAGTAGCTGGGACTGCAGGCGCCCGCCACCACGCCCAGCTACTTTTTTGTATTTTTAGTAGAGACGGGGTTTCACCATGTTAGCCAGGATGGTCTCGATCTCCTGACCTCGTGATCCACCCGCCTCAGCCTCCCAAAGTGCTGGGATTACAGGCATGAGCCACCATGCCCAGCCTGACTTACCATTTTCATTTCACACAATTCTGAATATATTTTTCAGGCTTGAATTCAAATAACCCACTTCTAACTACCGAAAATAAAGAAGAAAAATGAACTCACTACTAGACTTCAAAGCGTACCTAAAGCAAAGATTTTTGTCTTACAGCCACAGAGGTGCATGATTGCAGAACTGGATGTAACCAGAGAGGCTAACTACTCCTAATCTAGACTCCTTGAATGACTAGATGATGCCACCTATCACGGGTGTATTAGGATTTTTCATCTTTATTTGATGTCCCACCTCATGCTTGAAAATCTCAAAGTGAAAAAGCTCCAGTCTGAGTCTTTAAGCAAGCAGACTAACTGAAATGACCTGGAAGCCTTTGTTGTATCCATCTGACAAGATCAGCTTGTAGAATCCAGAATGGAGGTGGGAGATCAGCTGGCAGCCGCATTTCCCTCCTCAACCACCCCCAAGCTGATGTGCCCAACTCCACTCACAGCTGGGCAGCCATGGCTTGCTTGAAAATAAATGAATCTACACCACTCTCATAGGGATGCTCTCAAGCATCCCTTGTTGTGAGAAAAACATTTATTGCTGCTACTAAAATGCATAAAGTTATCTCACCAACACATACTTAGAAGAATGAGGAATGCGAAACATAACCATCCGTAAGACTATAAGAAACGGCCTAGCCAGGGCAGACCAGGAATTTGTACTCTGTCCTTGCCAGGGGTCAGGCAGGGAGCTCAGAAGCAGAGTGTTTTGTCCTAGGGGGCACCAGACCAGAGGTCAGGAGACTGAGGGCTACTCCTAGCTCTAGGACTTTTCCTTATCTGAAGGCCGGGTCGGTTAGCAGAGAAAATCTCACAGTCCGCTGCCAGACCTCCACGCAGGAGCTCCGCAGTGCTGTTGGAAAAATTAGCTCAGCACCTCCAGCTTGCTTTCAGCCATCACTTAGCTTTCCACACAGACATTCCAAATGGGGCCTTTCAAAACTCTGCCCTCAAATGAAGGTGGTTCAGAGCAACACTTTAGATGATATCACAAGACTCCCAGGGCGACGCTTCACTGCTTCCTCAGCATATGCCAGTGCCCGTTTTACAGGGGGGGATTTATGATCCCTCTCAGTAGAGCGAGCCAAAGTTTTATAATATTCATTAAAAATCAGCACCACATGTAATAATATGGAATACTGCCTGTACACAAGAGGGCCAAGTTATAGGTGTTTAGGGAAACGTGGCAGAATTTTCTGGCCTTAGCAAGAAGTTGCAGGCACCAGCACAACACTAACACAACCTTATTTTATTGCAAATGTACATTCAGCCTAAATCCTAATTACCTTCTGTAAAATCCTAGCCACCACCAAGCTTTCTTCTGACAGGGCACTCACACGATGGCCTTTAAGGGCAGTAACAACACCCTAAGAGCCGCAGAAAGGAAAGGCAGGGAAGAGTGGCTGGAAGGCAGTAGGAGCTGGGGCTGAAGCTGGGGAGGTTGGCTTTTAATGTCCTCCTGAAATTGACCGCGCTTTTTCCAAAAACACTGGCTTGAGGGCTTAAGGTTCGCTCAGTGGGGCAGGTGGAGGGCCTCCTGAAAAGGATTCAGAAGTCAACATTCAAAAGGCTGCTTTTACTCGCCCGGTCCCCACCCAAAAGGGAATCCGGTCAGCTTTGTGGAGGCCAATGGAGCATCTTTTCTTGCCCCTCGGGGAAAACGCTAGCTAACCCTGGGATCCCAGGTCTCGATGGCTGCTCTCCTTCCCCAGGTGCAGCACCTAGGGCTCTGGACCCTCCCCACGTGCCACACCAGCCCTCACCACTACTCTCACTCTGCTATGCCCCCAACCCTCGTCTTTCGCGGCCAGGAAGTCCAGGCAGAGCGGGGCGGTCAGCCGGGCCAGGAAGAGGGGGGTCTCTCGGCCGCGCGGCCGCACAAAGCGGGGAGATCAGCGGCGGCGGCATGAGGCGCGCCCCCTCCCGCGAGCCGGCGGAGCGCGCGCGCCCGC
>NW_016806491.1:90958-96234 GCF_001698545.2 Rhinopithecus bieti
AANCNGCGCCGAGCCGCCGCCGCCTCAGCAGCAGCAGCAGCAGCAGCGGCAGCAGCAGCGGCCGTGCACGCCTGGGCTGCGGTCGCACAACGCTAACGTGAGCGGCCGCCGCCCTCGCCACCCCGCCTGCCCACTCCCGCCGCCGCCCCGCTCTCGCTTTCTCCCCGGCCTCCCCTCACCCCTTCCCCTCCCCCTTCCCGGCGCACTCGGGGGGCTGGGAACGAGCTGCCATGTGATGCGCGTCCTCTCCGCGAGCTTTCGGTGACCCCCGAACCGCCCACCTCGCCGGCTGCCGGGAGGGGGCTGCGAGCCGGGAAGACGCGGAGAAGAGGAGGCGGAAAAGGACGCAAAGTTCTCCGGCGAGGTGAGTCCCGGGGCCCGGACCCGGGGCCCCGGCGCCGGGCGGGGTGGCGGGGCAAGTTTGCGGGGGGAGCGAGCAGGCAGGGAGGCGTGGGGAAGCGGCGCGGGAAGCGAGCCCCTGCCGCCGGGCGCGCAGCCGCCCTCCCCGCGCCCTGCCCGCTTTTATGGCATTTTCTAGGAACGGGAAGGGGGTGGGAGCCGAGCCGGCGGCCGCGCCGCGCCGAATATGCGCTCTCCCGCCCGGCTGTTTACGGCGGCTGAGGCGGCATTGTATTTTGCTGGCGTCGAAGGGTGTTTTGGAACAGCAGGGGGAGGAGGAGCAGAGGGTAATAAGTCAGGCGTGGGGAGGGCGGGCTGCAGGGAGGCGCGCGTCTGCGCGAGCCGCAGCAGCTGTCAGACCCGCGGCCCTGCCTCCGACCCAGGGAGGCCCGGGTGCCCCGACCCCCAGCCCGCGATCCCCGCGCAAGGTCGGGCGGCCTCCTCCTTAACCCCCGGCGTGCGCGCCCCGGGCTGCTCCGCGAGGACCTTGGCCGCGGCGCCTTTGCGCTCAGCTGTCAGCCGCCGCCGGGTGGCCCGGACCACCGCGACCGGCGGGAAATCAAAGCCCAAGTTTAGGGTCGCCGGCAGAGGCGAGCTGGGGGCCTCGCGGCGCAGACCTGGGTCGAATCTCTCCTAGCGAAAGATCGGGTTGTCAGAAAGTGTCCCGCATAGCTAAGACCTAAGGGCTCCAGGCTTCTGAGAGGGAAACCTTGCACCCCCTCTCCCACAGATCCTGCATGAAGTCAAAGTGCAACACACACACCCTACACGCCAGTCTCCAAGCCCCAGAAGCTTCACACAGGAGACTGGTTTATGAAGGGGACACTGCCCTCCCCGTCCCCGCGCCGACGCGCTCCGTGGCTCCGCTGTGCTTCCCTCACTCGGCGGGTGTTCGGGAGCCCGGCGCCGCTGGAGACGGCGGCGGGCGGCGCTCACGGGCTACCCCAGGTGCCCACGGGGGGAGAAACTGGAGCGAGCATATCGGCGACCTCAGTCTGGCCGAGGATTTGCAGGAACTCGGACCGTGAGGGGAAGCGGGCAGGGCTGGGAGTGAGTGTGTGAAGGGGCGGCACACTCCTGGCTTCCGGGGTCGCGGGCGCGCGGGGCATCCCCAGCGCTCTCCCGCGCGTAGGCGAGTTTGGCAACTTGAGGGAAGTTCTGGCGCGGCCGCTGCCGGGGTGGTTTGTGGCCCGAGGAGGCGCGCCTCGCAGCCTGCCCGCCAGGTCACCGCCGTCGCCGTGACCCGTAGCCGCTGGGAAAAGAGAGGGACCGGGGCGCCCCACCCGCGAACGCGAGATGGACCCGCACCCTCCCGGCGGGCCCGCGGACGGCGAGACGCGGCGTTCCTGGTTTTCACCTTCGCTGTCTAGTGCTGCAGTCTCTCACTCTCTGTGTAAATTTCATCTGTTGAGTGTATTTAACTAAAAAGGGTAATTACTTCAGATAAAATCCTTTCCTGCCTAGTGGGAACCTTGGCGGAGATGATGCCTAATGAGATATTTTGCTTTTGTCTGTTTAGAGTAACATTAGAGATGTTAACGCTGATAACGGTTTTCTCAGATCATTAAAATGTAACATGTAGGAAAGGCATGTCGAGCTGCAAAGGCTCGGGCTGACATGAAAGAAGCTGAGCGTGAAAGACTGCCCCTCCTTTGGCGGAGAGGGCTATTTTGGTAAAGCAGCGGGCGTCTTGCTTAAAATGTGAGCTCGCCCCACCCTGGTTCTCTGGCTCCTCCCGAGTAAACGGCGTTTTTCATTCTTGCAGGTAATAATAAACGTGAGTCAAAATGACATCTTGTTAGAATTAGTCTTTAGTCTGTAAGAGAGATTGCCAAATTACAGTGTTGCGTTCAAACTGCTCCAGTGAAAGGTCTGTCAGCATTTCCATTGTAAATTCAGTTTTTCTGGAGTTTATAATTTCACCACAAAACTTTGAGTGGCTGAAATGTTTTCCCTTCTAGTGTTCTGGTTTTTAAAAGAAATGTATTGATTGACCATTTCCAGCATCCTTTTAACTCCTGAAACCTGAATATCATTCAAATAGGAGAAGTCCCAGAAATGGAACACATAACCGTGGAATAAAGTATTTTTGTTAGAACATAACTTTATTGGTGCAGAGCCGTATTTTCATTTTGGGTGGCGGGAGGCTTCAGGTTTGCCATTTGGTAATCATGAATGTGTTGAGTAAATTCTTCTGTCTATTCTGCAGGTGGACTGAAATGTCAGTTGGTGGTGTGTTTGCCAGGATTACATGGAGACACACACTCCTCAGTTAAGTGTGTGTCTGAACTCATAGCTAAATTATGAACACTCCTGTTAGTTACTTTTTTGGTTCTTTGTATGTTGCATGTCAAGATCTGCTATGAAGAAGAAGGGGTGAGGTGAAAGGGAGGGAGGGGATCAGGATTCACTTTCAGTATTACCAGTGCCTGGGAGAAAGCCATTTATTCTCTTGCTATTGAATTATGCCCTTTGACTCAGTATCTTCAGGCAATTCTTTTCCAGTGGCTCACCTCTGGCTGCTGTGTAAGGGGCTTAATTATTTGCAAACTGCCTTGAAATCCCTGGATGAAAGGCACTGAATAAGTGCACAGTATTGTTATTCAGATATGGAATTTAATGATCCATTACAGTTCATCAGGAAAAGGCACTTTGCAGTGATGGTAGGAAATGTTTCCACCTGATAGAGGGTAATAATAACTGCTTAAAAGTAGATTCAGATTACAGATGAGACAATTAACTCTAGCCATGTGCTCTTCAATTTGTTGCAATTCATTTTGTGATCAAAGTGAGTCATAGAGAGCCAGATGGTCAGGTTCATGTTCAGATCTCTCCTAGGCCAGCCCTTCGCTTCTGGGCCCACTGTCTGCACAGCCGACAGGACTTAGTTATTCATTAGTGCTTGTGAGCTGTTTCTCAGAATTCGTAATCGAGGCTCCTGTGATGCCAACAAAGGGGCTCAAGCCAATCTGTATTGTTGAGAGCGGTTTAATTTTACTTGGATTAACTTTCAGTGTCTCTGGTGTGGATCCAGTCTTAACAAAAAGGAAAGAGACCCTAGTGGCTCTCTATCTCTGCTGTGCCTGGCCCCTCTACTCTAGTTTTTGAACCTCAGATTTCAGGGGTGTGATATCTAGCTTACTGTAAATACAGGCTTGATTGTTAATGAATGAGAGAATACTTAGATAAATAATTATCTTCCTGTGTGTCCAGGGGGTGAGAGCCAGGACTAGCTTCATGGGCATAAGACCTGTGTAGTTACATAGGCCCCCTTCCCCTTCCCTGGTCAGAAGGACCTCACATTTGGTTTAAGGTTCTGCTGTTTTCTTCGGAAATTCTTAATAATTTTTGAACAAGGGGCCCCTCGTTTTCATTTTTCACTGAGCCCCACAAATTATGTACCTACCTGGTTCTGGTGAGGAGCAGGGCATAGTGTAGAGTGGCAGGCTGCCCCTACTTAACTCGTAGATTCTTGCCAGGGAAGAGTTGGTAGGACTACTGGCTTTGTGTTGCCACATCATTTGGTTTTTCCAGGGGAAGCTGGATATTGGATATTTATGTGGAATTCCCTGATTTTTAAATATTGGCTCAAATCTTTAAAACATTTTTGGATTGAAAGCATATGTAAGAGCTAGAGTCGGCCTGTGGGCTGCTTGTCTCCCACCACTGAACATACTGAAACATCTTTTTTGTTTAATATCTTTCTATGTCTCTATTTGGCCTGGCATATAGTGGATGATTTGTGAGTGTGCACCCAGTGAATGGTTACAACTAGCTGGAAAATAGAAAGTTGCAAAAAAAAAAAAAAAAAAACTAAATCAAATCAACACTGAGTCCCACTCAGGGATTGATCAGCTTCCTTTTTAACAGAGAATTTGGCATGAAAGGCTGAATAATTTAATACCATGAGTACAATGTGATTCCTTGCAGGTGAATAATCCATTACTTTTGAACCACCTGCCATATATTAGTTGTTGTTGACCAAATGGGGTAACTTGGCTGGGTAATGCCTGAGGACCTCCATGGGAGTTTGACATTTGAGAACACTCACCAAAATAATAGTTTTGATTTACTGAATCTGCACTATGTGCCAGACCTAGTGCTGACTACCTTACCTGTATGTACCTCGTTGACTCCTCAAAGCAACCCTTTGAAATGGGTGTCGTGCCTGTCCATTCTGCAGAGTTAGAAGAACTAATCTCATGTTGGAATGAACTTAATCTGAATATAGTGCGTGTTTTCTTAAATGTCTAAAGGTTATTTCCCCATTCTATGTACACAGTCCAGTCCTGGAATCAATGACTGGGCATGGTGTAGGACTGTGGCATACGGAGAACATGGTCCCTGCCCTCACATACACAGAACAGAGAACAATATAAAATGTAACACATTTGTCAAAATCTGCAATTCAGATAGCGGACGGACCGGACGCTGTGCGTCTGCCTCCCTGTTTCTCTCCTTTCCCTGTCTGGGTGTTGAAGAAGCTTCAGCGACATATGACTCTGTCAGAGGTATTCACAGTTCAGGAGTCAGGGCTGGTTGCAAACATTGGAATTTCTTTGGAAAAGAAGACAAGCTTTTGGCAGAGCTGGGGCCACATGTGGGAACACAGCACCAAGGCCTTGGGAATGACGGAAAATTCCTTCTGTCTTGTTAATGGCAATATGTGACCTGTGCTGTCCTCCTATCTTTAAATTTTAAGTAAGTATTTACAGATTGTTCAAGTCCAAACTGAAACCTGCTGTGAACTAAACATTTTGTAAACTCAGTAAGATTGCCCAAAATGTAACTCACCTTTCACCTTTTTTTTTTTGTTTGCAATGACCTTTAATTTAAAAAAAAGAAAGTAGTTCCTTTTTTTTTTTTTTTTTTTTTTT
>NW_016806491.1:100218-131881 GCF_001698545.2 Rhinopithecus bieti
TTTTTTTTTTTTTTTTTTTTTTTTTGTCAGTTCAGGGTCTTTTAATTTTTTTCCTTTACTTTTTTCTTTTTTGTTAATTTCAAATATCAGTCTATCTAAAACTGAAACTTAATTTTATTATCAGCATGTTACTTAGCTTCCGTAAGGCTGGAAATATCCGAATCTTACCACTATGTCCTTTTCAAGGGCCATTTCATTTCTAAAGAATGTATAAATTGAACCTCATCCTGCTAGTGACACTACTTCAAAACTCAGGCAGGAATTTTGCCATTTGTTTTTCCTTGAGCTGTTTTTTTTCCAAAATAATAAATCTTCCCAATCCAAAAGCATTTCACATCCTCCTTCATTCTAGTCATTGGAATTACAGCCAAAATGCCTCTCAGTCTTCCCCAGTGACTTCATAATCAACGTTTCTTCAGCATATTCCCTGGTTGACTTCTCTTTTGTTCCTTAGCCTCATAATGAATTGCCCTTTGGTTCTGAGATGTGTCATTTTCCTCCCTGACCTTTTTGTTCTTTTCCTGAAGGCTGTAGGACATGCTGCTGCTGATGTGATGAGAGCCGGTGCTTGGTTGCTGGGTCCCTCCTGTCCTTGTGTCAGCTTTCATTGGCTCTTTTCCTAAGCATTTAAATCCTCCACTTTCCAGTCCTCCCATACATCTCATTATTCTCTTCATGTGTGCCTGAGCCTATAGCTGGCATGTAGACAAAGTCCCAGTTAGTTAGAGAAGAAAGCTTTTCGAGTTTCCAAGTCTTCCATCACTCTAGTCTTGGGCCATCTTCTCTTCTCTCTCCCCTGTCACTTTCTGCAGTTACTTCAGGAATTTCCTCAGGATTTTCCAGGAGTGTAACCCAAAGACAGTTTAGACCTTCGCTTTGGATTTTAAAGTTGGGAGATCCCAGTGTGGTGATTTCCATTCCACAAGTAGGAAACAAAGTGAATGTACATGCTCAGCATCTTTCCTTAGTATTTCAGTATCCATAGATTTTTGCCAATTTCTCTTTTTTTCCTATTCTGTATTCTTCTAAGCAATAGAAGCTTGTGGATAGTACAAAATGGGCCAAGTGTCCGGAAATACCGTTCCTTAGAGGCAGATGCCTCATTCATTCAGTAAACAAATATGTACTGAGTATCTCTTAAGTGGCAGGCATAGTGTTAGGTGACCACAGTGCTAGTGGGGAGCAAACCCAGTCCTGGCCCCTGGTCTCATGAAGCACATCATCTGGTAGGAAGAATGGCACTGATCAGTTAGTAACAGATAACCCACTGCTCATGAAGGAAAGGTATTTCATGCACCAGAGTGTCTAATGGGGAGATTTAACCTAGTCGGGAGGTTGGGGAAGCCCTCCCTGAGGAATTGTGGAGTGACCTTCCATCAGGGATAGTCCGAAACTTGAGATTCACTTTTTCCTCCAGCTTCCTAATCCTATTAATTCACTACTATCTTTGGCCCTTTGGAGTATTGCATAAGCCATGCTGGAACCTCTGGGGCCATTTTGGCAAATAATAGTTCCTGTATACAGAGTCCAGAATTGATTTATTTACCTGGGTCTTTAGAACCTAATAAAAACAGAAGTTAACTGCCAAGAGTACTGTTGATTTCCATACTTGGAAAAAATACAAGTTAACATTCTTATTTTGAACATATTTAGGGTGATTTTGACAATATTTGAATGATCAGAAGCTACAAAGATATTCTCTCCCAGTCAGCTGATGTGTGTAGGGCCTTTGGTGAAAAAGTGAGTCTAAAATCTGTCTGAAGTCCCTGGCTACTCCAGAGCAGAGGGTCTCCATCCTCTGTGGCCCAAAGATGATTATTCCAGGCTTGTGCAACCCATGGCCTGCAGGCCTCATGCGCGTTGAATGTGGATCAACACAAATTCAAAAACTTTCTTAAAATATGAGGTTTTTTTGTATTTTTCGTTTTTGCTATTTTTCTTGTTTTAGGTCATCACGTATCATTAGTGTTTAGTGTATTTTATGTGTGGCCCAAGACAGTTCTCCTTCTTCCAGTGTGGCCCAGGGAAGCCAAAAGATTGGACACATCTTATTTAGACCATTCTTAGATGCAAAATTATAAATTGATTATACTGCATGCTAACACCCCTCTATTTTCTTTTTCTTTGATGACAGTTAACCTGTATTGAGAGCTTCCTATGTGTGCTGCTCATATTTAACTCATGTAATCCTCAGAGCAACCCAGAGCTAGGTGTGATCACTAGAAGCCACAGCATAGGTGTCACTCAGCTGATGAATGGTAGGACTGGAATTGGACACTAGCTGTCTGATGCTGGGGCCTGTTTTCTTACCGTGTTATGGCTCTCCCTTTTCCTTTTCTTCTTCGTTTGAAGTTGGAACTCTCTTTAGCAGTTCCCAGAAGCAGAAATAAAGGTCACCTCACTCTAAAATATTGGATGTTTTGTTGACATCTGTCTTAAAGTTGAAAAATAATTTCTCAGTAAACCTGAGTGAATATATCTCCCGTCTTTCACATGGCCCGCTTTCTAATAATTGCATTCCTTAGGTTTTAGTGTCCATTTAGGGATCAGAAAGTAAAAGTGATGCATGTAAAGGCAAAAGAAGTACTAGGCATGTAACTGAAATCCCATGGCTCTGTCTCCAGGGTTTACTTGTAACTCACATTCCTACCCTCTCGTTAGGTGGAGGGAATTTGTTTTTTGCCTTTTTTTTGTTTCTTGGTGGGTAGGAAAAGGTAAAAGAAATTCAACCTGTAAGACGTAGAGTGTTCTACCGAGGAGGAAGAATTTCATTGAGAACTAATTCCATCAGAACTCCTAATTAGAAATATTAGCTACCAGTAACAGATAAAAGCAGGTAACCTTTGTTCTCATTCTGGTCAATTTCAGGAAGAGGTTGTCTTGCCAGATTAGCATGTTGCAACTCTCAACTGGAGATTGGAATGGTTTTAAAGTACTCAGGCAGTTGGCATGTCAGTAACCGCCAACTACCTCAGGTTTGCAGGGTCACTGTTTAGAATGCTGACTCAGCTCTGCCTGGGCCAGACACCAAAGTTGTCATCTTTAGTCAAGAGGCATCATTCTCAGGAGCCACTTGAAACATTAAGCACACATTTGAAGCTCAATTTGGGAAATTATCAAGTGTATGATTGTACAGTACTGTGCTTATTTTTCAGAATTTAGTTCAAATTTTGGAGAAGGCTAAATGGGAGATGCTTAGTGTGTCAGTGTTGGAGGTTTTTAAATGATTTAAAAAATCAAGCAGATGAGTACATAAAGAGTTCTGTGCAAACAATGATGAGCTTAAAGCTGCTGATTTAGTGTGAGAATTACTTGCATTGATTTGTAGAATATCTATATGGGTTCAAGATTCCATATTATGCAAATGAATAAGCCCCGAAGAGTCAAACTGAAAAAAAAAAAAAAATGAAATTAACTGAGAGAGATATTACCCATTCAGCAAGAGGAAAATGTAGACAGAGTTAACCCTTCCTTTTCATACATCTTCTTGGGAAGGTAAGTGCCAGGGATGATGGTCTGTGTCCCAAATGTAAAGAAGCTAGGCACGGTTTGCAGCCAGTTCCCCTATCCTCCTTCTGGCCTCACTTTTTTGTTTCATGCTATTTTACCTTTTGGCCACCTAGTCCCCTCAACTAGTCCTTGTCTTTCCCTTCCAAAACCAATCTCAGAGAAATATTTTATGAACACAGTTTTACTAATACATAGGTAACCGAGCATACTTAGTGCGTTACTTTTCTGAAGCATCAGCATATTAATAGGAGACAAAGCCAAAGAAGTAAAACTCTAAGGATAAAAACAGTAGAATTTTGCACACTGGTAACCTGGTGATAGGAGACCATTTCTGAATGAAGAGGGGGCTCGTCATACACAAACACAACCCTAGACAGAGAATATAGGCAAATGAATTACAGAATATAAATCACAGTAGTATTAAAATATAAAGAGAAGATGATTTTTAATAATACATTTGTCAGTGAGCATCTCCCGCCTCTTGCCATACATTGAAGTTGATCACATAAATCTCTATAGCAAGGTGGTATGTTATTTAACATTTAAACAAAGCTTCACGGGAAAGCCATTTGGTTTATGATTAGGGATTTTTGTTATTCGGTAGCAATGAACCTGAAATTCTATATTATCCTTGAATGTTGAATTTTTAGAAGAAAAAAATTGGCAGTGGATCCAACTTCACTTACCTCCCCACCCCACTTGCATTGATAAAAATTGAATTGATATTTATTTCAAAATTAGTGTGTCCCAATTTGACAAACCACAAGCATAGTGGTGTCAGCATGGTGGTGACATCTGGACATTAGGAGAGTTGGTTGATTAAGGAAACTATACTTATTTTGGATAGAGTTGTTGCCAGGTAAATACCTGGCTGTAGAGTCAGTGCTCTTCAGTCCCACCTCTCCCCCACCATACCCTCCTCCAGCAACCATGCTATGTTGAGTTGATGGCTCCATCTAGTGCCAGTGTGTGGAACTGTCTTGCAGGACTCCACTGTCATCTCTGGAGCTGGGTATGAAGAGTCCTCTTTCTCTGGGAACACACTGTCTAGTTGGGGACTGCCCTCTAGTTCCTACCTCTTCTTTGTTTTTGTAGTTTAGTTATGCCTTCGTGTCTTTCTTTATCCCAGACTTAATTTCTTTGTTTCCCTCTTTCTAGTACACCCTCTTTGTACTTGTTTCTCCTCCTCTTTTCTTTTCCAACTCTCAATCAATTTTTTCTGTTTTTGGAGGAAAAAACAGTACTTACAACTGGTAAGTATAAAGAGTTTTTTTTCTAACACTACTTTATGCCAAAGTAAGAGAATTCTATGCATTTTAAATGGAACTAACAATTGAAACCATGTTGGAGAACCAGAATGACCCTAAAGTTGAAGTCCGAAAGTCTCACTTAGAAGACTGTGTCCCTTCATCCTCCTGTAATTAGACATTTCCTCAAACACAGTTAATCAAGAGTATTTTCTTTTAAATGGTTTTGGAAGTATCATTGTAGTATCATTTTCTACTTTTTAGATTATAAATTTAACCTCTCGTATTTTAAGTTCAAGACATTTTCACAGACTATCAAGGAATGCTAGCTCATTGACCTGGCCCTTTTTCTACGGGGAAATGTATTCTTAGTTCCAGATAACCAGTTCTGCAGATTTGTGGGTCCCATATAAAATGAGAGAACAGAGATGAATGAGAGGCATTGTCAGACAAAGCCTGGCACATGAGATCTGAATTAGCGTACAGGTTTTAAGTCTCCCACATTAAACAGTACATTTTAAATTTCCACTTATGTTAAGCATCTTGAATTGTGGGTTTGAAAGTAAGTCCCCTCTGAAAAACAGGAACTGTGCTTGTCTGTTACCAGTTCTTGTGGTCGATATGGTAACTATTTTGATTTTTCAGAAGGGAGGAAAAGCAGTTAAATCTAGTTAAAATTAAAACCAGTTAAAATTAACTGGCTCGTGAGATTTCAGTGCAGCTGTTCTACACATAGCAACACTGAGAGTGACTTGTTTATTACCATGATTAATTATTATTAGTTGTTACTTCTTTTTGAGCAGTGACATAGATTATTTATGTTTTTGGTCTAATCTTGGAAAATAGAAACTGCAAGCGTAGAGAGGTTCCCGTTTGCTAATTTGCATGTACCCTGTTTTTGTTTTTGCCAGGTAGGTGTGTGCACCTCATGTACACAAGAGTAATTTAGCATGTCAGCACTTTCCTACCAGCAATGCTTGCTGACTCATGCAGCTGTTGTAGCGCTCAGCTGGCCGCACTATAAACTGCCCATGGTACCAGCACCGCCCTTGGAGAGAGCTCCGGGCTGCTGGGCTGGTTAGCGACCGGGCTGGTTAGCTACTGGGAGGCTATTTTCAGATCTTTGGTCACTGCTGAACTGGGTCCCCTTCTCCTGCCGGCAGCCAGACACAGCCTTCTGGTTGCAGGGGAGAAAATTGGACAAATTTCTACCTTTGTAGGGACTGCATATTCATAGCATTTTTGGATATACCTCAGGAAAACTCTTTTTGTTTGTTTGTTTGGCTTCACTTTATTTTTCTGGGAATATTTAAGGGGAGAGGCAAAGTGGGCTAATAATAAATGGAAAGGGAATGTGCTGTTATTTCCTACTTAAGACCAGAAGGAGTTTTCATAAACCTTTAACTTAGGCTTTCTTGGTGTAACTGAAACCTGACCCACTTCTCCCTCAGTGCAAAGCAGTGTGTCCTGAGTAGGGAAGCAGGGGTGAGGGTGCAAGTGACTAGCTTGACATTGTTTTATGTGGCTCAAGTTCCTAAGTGATGACAGCTTTTGTTTATATCCGTTCCCTGTTATTGAGGTTAAAAAACAAAACAAAAAACTTGACCTCTGATCATTTTAAAGCTAGCATATATTTTCAGAGATGGTTTCACTGTTTGTTTTCAGAGTTCAGTTTTGCTTATTTTCATCGGAAAGTGTGAAATGTTGCTTTTTTGAGTCTTCTAAATAAACGTCCTTTTGTAGATACAAGTTTATCCAATCATCGTAAACTGTCTTGAAAAGGATGATTAAAGTAAGATCAGCTGGGGAAGGGAACGCTTTGCACACCCTTGAGGAGTTTGCCTCCTTTTTCTTAAGTTTCAGTAAGCATTCTGAAGCAGCTTTGACCAGTAATAAAGAAAAGCCACAGTGACTGTGTGTAACATGATGTTGATGGAAGTTCTTGGTTTCCGCCGATATGAATGACTCATCAGTATCAATAGAATTGTGACTTCTAATAATAACACAGTGCAAGACCTTCAAAACATGTGGTTTTAGCCCTTGCTTTTAGTGAAAGGTTGGAAAATATTAGTTTGAGCTTTTTTTTTTTAAATCTCTTTATTTTGCCCAGGTATAAAGTTGTTTTTTGTAGGAATGATGATCCCCTGTTGTTTTTTCATCTTACTGTTTTAGTTTCATTATGATTAAGGAGCCAAACTCAGATCATTTCATCGTTTAGAAGTCTCTGCACTAAGCATCTCCTGTCAGGGCTGTGTTTCAGGGAAATGTGGCTGAAAAGCAAATCCTCCCTGAATGCGGAAAGGAAAATACTAGTGCAGACTACAATCCACTGAGCTACGTGCCTCCTACACAGCATCTATTGCGGAGGGCTGTGGTATTGCTGAGTAGCCATATAGCCCTGTGAGTCATTGTCGAAGGATTCCAAGAGGAAGGTTAACAAAATGCGAGTCAGAGGAAACAGCAGAGTGGAGCAGCTAGCTCAGGAAGAATTGTGCTACCTGCTAAGGGGCTGCCCAGATGTCACCAGGATTTCAGGTGTACGTTCATCTTTTTGCAGCCCATTTCCATATGTCTGCATATGGGGACATTTTTGTTTTTTGTTTAGTTTTGGTTGGTTTTGCTGCAGTTTGGCCAGACAATCAGAGATCACTATTTTAGCTCTGTATTAGAGTGGTCTTATCCCAGAGCCTTTGCTTTTTGTATTTTGTAGTCAGAGCAACTGAACTTCTAGACTATAAGACCAACATGTATATTTAACATAATCTTTTTCTTTCTAAATGCTTTATTTATTTATTTATTTATTTATTTATTTATATTGAGATGGAATCTTGTCCTGTCGCCCAAGCTGGAGTACAGTGGCACAATCTAGGCTCACTGTAACCTCCACCTCCCAGGTTCAAGTGATCCTCCTGGCTCAGCCTCCTGAGTGGCTGGACTACAGGCGCATGCAACCATGTCCAGCTAATTTTTGTATTTTTAGTAGAGTGGGGTTTCACCATGTTTGCCAGGCTGGTCTCAAACTCCTGACCTCAAGTGATCTTCCTGCCTCAGCCTCTCAAAGTGCTGGGATTATAGGTGTGAGCCACCATGCCTGGCCAGACCTAAAAAATTCTTATATAATAGTACAAAAGTTAAAAATGAATGAGGATGCTGGGTGCGGTGGCTCACGCCTGTAATCCCAGCACTTTGGGAGGCTGAGGCGGGTGGATCACGAGGTCAGGAGATTGAGACCATCCTGGCTAACACGATGAAACCCCGTTTCTACTAAAAATACAAAAAGTTAGGTTGGCGTGGTGGTGGGCGCCTGTAGTCCCAGCTGTTCGGGAAGCTGAGGCAGGAGAGTGGCGTGAACCCGGGAAGCGGAGCTTGCAGTGAGCCGAGATCACACCACTGCACTCCAGCCTGGGCGACAGCAAGACTCCATCTCAAAAAAAAAAAAAGTGAGTAGGACTTCTCTTCACTCACTGGTAACTATGGAGAATGAGAAAACAAGCCCAAAGTGGTAAAGATGTTAGTGGCACATAAATAATACTGGTTCAGCACACATAGGAATCAATAAAAAAGCCAGGTAACCAAAAAGAAAAATGATACTGTACATTCATATTCTTAAACATGCATTTCACAAAAGAAGAAACCCAATTGGCCAGTAAATATATAAAAATATGCTCAGCTTCATTAATAAGCAAACACATGCAAATTAAAATCATAGTAACATATGATTACACACTCTCTAGATTGGCAGAAATTTTAAAACCTGACAATACCATGTAAAGATGTGAATGAATGGGAGTTTTTGTATTTAGTTGACAGGAGTATAACTTGGTACAATTATATTGGAAAACAATTTGCTGTTACCTAACCAAGTTCAACCTGCAAATAACTTGCAACACAGCCATCTTACCCCTAGGTACACTCCTAAGAAAAATGATTACCTATGTGCTTTAAGAAACATGGACAAAACAAAAAATAATTGATGCTGGCAAAGTTATGGAGAAAGAGGAACGCTTGTACACTCTTGGTGGGAGTGTAAATTAGTTCAACCATTGTGGAAGACAGTGTGATGATTGCTCAAAGTCCTAAAGACAGAAATACCATTCAACCCAGCAGTTTCATTACTGTGCATATACCCAAAGGAATATAAATATTCTAAGATACATACACATATATGTTCATTGCAGCACTAGTCACAATAAACAAAGACATTTAATCAACCTAAATGCCCATCAGCGATAGACTAGATAAAGAAAATGTGGTACATACACCATGGAATGCTGTGCAGCCGTAAAAAAGAATGAGATAATGTCCTTTGCAGGGACATAGATGGAGCTGGGGGGCCATTATCCTTAGGAAACTAACACAGGAGTAGTAAACCAAACACTGCACATTCTCACTTATAAGTGGGAACTAAATGATGAAAATGCATGGACACATAGAGGGGAACAACAGACCCTGAGACCTATTAGAGGGTCGGAAGAGGGAGAGAATCAGGAAAAATAACTAATGGATACCAGGCCTAATACCTGAGTGATGAAATAATCTGTACAGCATACTTCCATGACAGAAGTTTGCCTGTGTAACAAACCAGTGCATGTACATACCCCTGAACTTAAAAGTTAAAAGAAAAAACATGGACAAAAATATTCAAAGAAGCATTGTTCATAAGAGCCAAAAACTGGAAGCAACCCAAATAAATGCCCATCAATATTGAGTCGAATCAACACATTTTGCTATAAGGTATTTATGCACTGTGATACTATTTGGCAATGAAAAATCAACTAGTAAAACCACATATAGAAGGGTGTGGAGAGGCAGCATTTCCTGGTAGTCAAGAGGAAGGATTGTGCCTGGGTTCAGATTTTGGTTCTGCCACTTATTGTGTGACCTTGGATGAATTTCTGAACTTCAGTGTACCTTAGTTTTCTCATCTGTACATCAGGGAAAATGATGTCTACCTGATAGGATTGTTAGGAAGTTTAAATGGGTTAATATTTGTGACATGCTTAGGAGAATGACTGGCATTCTATATGTGTTTGTTAAATAAAAGTACATCAAAATGGATGAATCTTACAAACAATATTGAAAGAAAGAAGCAAGATAGAAGAATATATACAGTGTGATTCTATTCATGTAAAGTTCAAAAGCATGCAAAACTAAATGTTATTTAGGGATACATACATAGATGGTAAAATTGTAAAGAAAATTAATATGATTTAATACGATTGTCACAAAAAGCAGTATAACAACTACCTCTAGAGGTGAAGGAGTGAGTATGATAGGCGAGGGGCTCACTGGGGGCTTCTGAGGTCCTGGCAGTGTTTTATCTCCCAACCTGGACAGTGGTCCCAAGGATATTCTTTTTTTACAATTGTTTTTAAAAACTGTATATGTTTTTTATATATGTGTGACTTATTAGATAATAAACATTTTAAAGAATTTATGTGAGTTGTTATAGTAGCAACATGGCATTAAATAGGAATAACTGTAAATTCCTACATTTTAGTTAAAAATAATTGTTCAAGGGGAGATTGGAACACTTGCTTAGTGTTTTTTTTTTTTTTTTTTTTTTTTTTTTTTTTTGAGACGGAGTCTTGCTCTGTCACCCAGGCTGGAGTGCAGTGGCCGGATCTCAGCTCACTGCAAGCTCCGCCTCCCGGGTTCACGCCATTCTTCTGCCTCAGCCTCCCGAGTAGCTGGGACTACAGGCGCCCGCCAGGTCGCCCGGCTAGTTTTTTGTATTTTAGTAGAGACGGGGTTTCAGCATGTTAGCCAGGATGGTCTTGATCTCCTGACCTCGTGATCCGCCCGTCTCGGCCTCCCAAAGTGCTGGGATTACAGGCTTGAGCCACCGCGCCCGGCCCCTTAGTGTTATTTCCTCCACAACATTGTGAGCCAGCAGTGCAGTGTGATTCTTACAGAAGGCAACACCTCCTTAAGGCCACATTAAGAGAGCTGTCCCCTTTAGATCAAGGAATGTAATGTTCCCACTCAGCTACTCTCAGGTCTGGATGTCCCATGTGTGGGAGGCTATGCCTTGTCCCAAGGGTTTATTTTAAGAAAGATTTTCACCACAGAGGGAGCATTTTCTGTGATAAAGATGTTTAGGGGTCTGGAAACCTATCAGTTCTAAGAGTGGCCAAAGGAAGTGGGGATTTTCAACATGGAGAAGAGGAGATGTCGGGAGAGAAAGAGTGTCTTCCATCACCAGAAGCGGAAGCAGCCTTTCATTGTTGCTTCCCTCCCTGTAATATACAAGTCCCTCCCTGTAATGTCTACCCTTGGAGGCAGGTTTCAAGTCCTGGATACTGGAGATGCCCAAGCAGAGGCTGTGGGGCCTCCCTTAGACTTGACTGGGGCTGCAATACCCATTGCCTGGTCCCGGGACCAGCAGCTTTGGCATCACCTGGAGCTTGTTAGAAATGAAGTCTCAGGCCCACCCACACCTACTGAGTCTGAATCTGTGCTTTCTCAAGATGCCCCTGGGGACTCACATAAACATCAAAATTTGAGAGGCACTGGGCTAAATGTCTCTAAGATCCCTCATGATTCTTAAGATTTAATGATTTTATAGAATAAACTGTATACTCAACTGAAAATTATCAGTTCATATGGGGACATTATCAATTTAAAACACTTTGGGATGTTACATGTTCACAAAATCATGTAAGTATTTGTTGCTAAACTAGTTTTAAATGGATTTGTCCAGTTTCCCCCTAAAGTCAAAGTTAGGTTGCTTATGTATTTGGGCACCTATAAGAATTAAAATATAACATTGTTTCATTTTCTTCTCTCTGACATACAGGACTAGATTCTTGCTTTAAAATTCTCCATTAATGTCTTCAAATTTTCTTTTATATTCATTAAAATTCAGAAGCAGATTAGGGTTCTGAATACCTGTTAAGAATACTCAAAATAATTTAAATAAATATATGTCATTAATACATTGATTTTATATTTAGCATATTTTTTTTTTTCTTATACATAGTCCATATTTTGACCTTATGGGAACCTTTGAGGTCTGAGTATTTTATAATGATTCTCCACAATACCTCTTTATCTTTTAGATTCTAGATCTGAGATCAGTCAAGTAAAATAGTTTTACCTTTTTCCCCTCAAAAGACCATGACTAACAAGCTCATTTACTTTTTCCTTAAATATTTTGCTAATTATCTTTTAACTGATGAAGTTCAAGTGCAATCCATGATTCATTTAATCTTTTCCCCTTTATGTAATTAGTTACTTGTTCTTTTGATGTTCCTGCTTAGCAAAACTAATATTTAAAGGGCTAGTCATAAAATTCCACAATAAAAAGTTCTTAAATGACTTAAAAATCACAGATAAAATATGCTTCACTGTACAGTAAAAATGGAGAAAACCATTTGAATAGAAAATGTTCTTTAAGGCTGTGGGACCGTGAGGTATTTGATTTAAGCATGTGTTACCAGATCTGTGTTCTTTCGGTATATAGGACCAATAAACTACTTTATGGCTTAGATAATGTTTGCCGTATGTATGTCATCTAGATGAGATAATGTATGACAGAGGGCTTTATAAAATGATAAAGTACTGTAGACTTTTTTTTTTTTTTTTTTTTTTTGGAGACGGAGTCTCGCTCTGTCACCCAGGCTGGAGAGCAATGGCACAATCTCGGCTCACTGCAACCTCCACCTCCTGGGTTCAAGCAACTCTCCTGCCTCAGCCTCCTGAGTTGCTGGAATTACAGGCATGCACCACCATGCCCAGCTAATTTTTGTATTTTTAGTAGAGACGGGGTTTCCCTATGTTGGCCAGGCTGGTCTCAAACTCCTGACCTCAGGTGATCTGCCCACCTCAGCCTCCCAAAGTGCTGGGATTACAGGCATGATCTTAAGCAGAGTAGGCAGAGAAATCCTCCACTTTTTCTGTGCTCTCATTCAGGATGGCCCTAGGCATGTTACATAAGAAATGAGAATATGTGAATAACTACTCTCATACTTTCTTGGGCCTCAATGAAAACATTTGTTACCATTGTTAGCCATAAATTAAAATTATTTCAGAGTAGGAAATATAACTTTAATTTAGAACATGGCTGTCAGATGAAACGTTTTACACATGTATTACTGTGGTAGACGTTCCTTGCATTTATTAAAAGCCTCTCCTTTATAAAGTTAGTGAAGTGTGACTACTATGACCTCCAAATACTGGGTGTATTTGAACTATGAAAGTAGGTTTAGGCCGGGCACGGTGGCGCAAGCCTGTAATCCCAGCACTTTGGGAGGCCGAGACGGGCGGATCATGAGGTCAGGAGATCGAGACCATACTGGCTAACTGTGTGAAAGAAACCCCGTCTGCTACTAAAAAATACAAAAAACCTAAGCCGGGGCGATGGCGGGCCGCCTGTAGTCGCGCAGCTACTCGGAGGCCTGAGGCAGGAGAGGGCGTGAAGCCCGGGAGCGAGAGCTTGGCAGTGAGCTGAGATCCGGCACTGCACCTCCCCAGCCCGGGCGACCCAGAAGCAAGACTCCTGTCTCAAAAAAAAAAAAAAAAAAAAAAAAAAAAAGGAAAAAAAAGAAAGTAGGTTTAAAAGGTTACACTTTAACCCATTGAATAACTAACTAACTTCGCTTCCTTCCTTCCTTCCTTCCACTTCCCATTCCTTTCCGCTCCCTCCCTCCCTCCCTCCCTCCTCCCTCCCTCCCTTGCCTGTCCCTTCTTTATTAAACAAGTAAATAATAAAATATTTTACATTTATTAAAAAAATTCTAAAATGATTGTATTTTAAAAGTAAAACAATTTTGGTTAGGATTTGAACTTATTCCATTTTTCTTCTAATTTTCCAAATTAAATGTAAAATGAGAGCATCCCAGGTAGGAGGAGGTAGGGGAGAAACCAAATAATTTTCAAGTCATATTTGAAGAGCAGGTATGTTCTCTCACAATTTATAGTGCAGGTGCGTTTTAATTTAACTGCTTTAAATGATGATAAAAATTCTTCAAGTAGAACAAAGCAAAGTTTTAGAAGTGATTTGTAAACAGCCATTCTTAATTTTTTCCTGTTTTCTCTCCACTTAAGTGACTTGCATGAATTTCTGAAGCAGTCCCTTCAAATGACACTGCTCCAAACATGTGAATTGCGTTCATCAACAAAATCCAGCCCCTTCCTTTTTAGGACAATGTGGGGTCACGGGGCAAGGGGTCTTTTCTTTGTCTAGCCTGGTGCCAAAGCAAAGACTAGTCCTCCCTGCGTTTGGACCCAGTGACATGTTTCCATTTGTCATTGAACACTAGGGGGAGGAACTGCAGCCTCTGAGGTACCCCCTTTGGTCCTCACCCTCTACCAAAGGATTTGCTGCTTCAGCCTCTTCAGTGCCCCAGGTATTTGATGCAAAGATTATGCACTTATGCTGCCAGTTATCAGGGTTGTGTGGGTGTCTTTAGAGGGGTCTCCCCTTAGCTTAGCATCGGGTCTCAATGACAGAATCTAAATAACACAGGTTACTCATCACGAGTTAAAGATTTTTTTCCTTTTCACATTGATGCTTCTGATATACTTTTATACGTTAGTTGATTGTATGTGCGTACTTTGTGGCTGCCAAGATGCAGCTGGAAAGTGTGTGGGGGTTGTCTGCTTCCTCTGAGGCTGCTACAGGTGGTCAGGTGGGGGCGGCCGTGATAAAGGTACAGCACCCACTTCCGCCAGCTTGTCTTGTGTGCCCTGTAACCCACTGCATGAACCTGAGTGACACTTCAACCGGATTTTCTTGTTGGCACTTTTATCTTTCACTGCTTCTGACTTGCCTGTTGAGGTCTATGACTAAGGTTGTGATTAAAAATTCCTTTTTAGGTATGAAAATCTTTTCAATTACTTTGTGTTCCTTTTTTTGTTTGGTTTTTGTTGTTTGCATGTGGACTTTCTGGGTTTTGTAAAAATGAATCTTAAAAAAATCTTAATATTATGTAAGAGTTAGATAAAGGTTAAGTAGCTAATATATTTCCTCATTAGGGCAATAGAATCAACGTGTGTTCTTGGAAGATGAAGTGTGTTAAAATGCATTTTCTGATGGAAGCACTTTCAGTTATTTAGAATAGGCATGGAAAATCCCACTTCAGAATATTGTCATAAAATCATTAGACTTGGAAAAGTTTTCGTTTATTCAGTCCGTATTCCCCTGTCTGTTTAATCTTTGCATACTACTGTCCTTGGAGCACGGAGAAACGTGAGCTACCCTTGGAGGTTTATGGTCCCACTGGAAGGGAACCAATGTTTATGCCTGATTATATGATAGGAGCATTACATGTTCTTACTCCATTTTTGAGGAAACCTTATAAATAAGATAATAACTTTTTCAGAGAAAGAAGCTGGGGTTCTGAGACATTACTTAGGGGCATCCAAAGGAAACAGCAAGACCTCTGGCTTCATCACCAGTAATTTCCAGCATGTGAGCTGCCCTCCACACTCTGTAATTTAAAAAACAACTTGGTTTGGGGACATCTAGTAAATATTCTAGAAGTTCAGAAGCAAAAAAGCTAGGCTGCAGCTGAAGTACTCAGATTTCCCACTGGCTGACTGGGAAATCAGACCTGAGCCTTGACAATGGGCAGAATTTGTATAGAGGAGCCAAGAGAAGAAGAGTTTCCGCACTGCATAAGCCCAATGAGGGAAGGTGTAATAACAAAGGAAAGGTGAGCACACAGGTTTAGGAGATGCTGTGTGGGCCAGTCCAGCTGGGAACCATTACCATTCAACACTTAATGGAGTGCTTACTGTGCTAGGCACTTCTCTAAGTTCTTCACACCCTTTAACTCTTCTTATCTTCACAGCAAGCCTTTGAAGGAGATGTTATTATCAAGTCCCCCCTGACCCCCTGTTTTTTAGAAACAGAGTCTTGCTCTGTTGCCCAGGCTGGAGTGCAGTGGTGTGATCATAGCTCTTTGTGGCCTCGAACTCATGGGCTCAAGTGATCCTTTTGCCTTAGCCTCCCAAGTAGCCAGGACTACAGGTGTGTGCCACCATGCCTGGCTAATTTTTTTCCCCATAGGAACAGGAGCTCGTTGTGTTACCCAGGCTGGTTTTGAACACCTGGCCTCAAGCGCTCCTTCGCCTTAGCCTCCTAAAGTGCTGGGATTAGAGGTGTGAGCCACTGCACCTGACCTTCATTGAGGGATGAGGAGAAATGAGGCACATAGCAGTTAAGTTGTGGAACTGTGATTCAAAGCACGGCCACCAGGATCCAGAGCCTGAGTTCTTAGCTACTCTGCTGTCTTGTTTTCTCTCTACCAGGCAATGCAGGCTGCTTGTTAGAGGGGTGGTAAGGATTCTCGAATTGCTGGGTATAGCAAGAGGAAGATGAAAATGGCAGGGGTAGTGATAGAAAGATCAAAATGGCAGCAGCACAGCACGCTGGCCAATTTGACAAGAGGAAACATTAGGAAAGAAGAGGAGTTTTTTCTCAGCTAAGCAGGATCTGGTCAGTGTAAGTGGGTAGCAAGAGATAGAAGTGAGATGTAACGAATCAATAGGCCTTGATGAATAACTGGAATTGAAGAAGAGAGAATGAGCAAAAATGAATCTAAGATTTGGAGCTTGGTTGACTGGGAGGATAATTCTGCTATTGCAGAAATCAATGAGGTCAATAGACAAGCACATTTGTCCACAGTTAGTAGTGTTGCAGCAAGAAATAAAGGCCTTTGAATAAGCATATGCAGTAGAGATACCATACGTAGGAAAGATGGCTCACTGGAGAGTTGAGAATAAAGGAGAGGAGTTCAAGGGAGGGAATGGAGATGATTGGGGGCTATCTACAAGGAGAGAATTGATGCGCTGGGAATAGACGATTTCTGAGAGAGAAAGAGAGAAAACCTAGGGCCTTAAAAAGTGTCCTTGGTCAAGAAGCAGAAGGAGAAAGAGGAGCAGGAAACCATAAAAGAAGCAGGAGAGAGGAGAATAAAAAGAGAAAAAAAGAAATCTACTGAACAGTGTCAGATACTACAAAGAAGTCAAGGAGAACAAGAGTGAAAGGGGGACATAAGATTTGACAAGGAAGAAGGCCATTTGTACCCTGCACAGCAAGTCTTGGTGGCATGGGGAGGTGAAATCTAGTTGCATTAAGGACTGTGGTGTTGCTGAGTTCTTCCTCAGGGGAAAGTCCCTGGACCTTTTCTAAGCACTAAATTTGCAGGTAGTTGAATGTCAAGCCAAGAAGGAACTTGGTTAACAGCACTTGGTTGCATTATACTATGTTTTCTTATAGTGCCCTAACTGATCTATCGTGTTTTGTCTTTCAGCGCGTTCATTCACATAGCTCCCAGTTTTAACATTTCGCCACCTATTGAAGACATCATTTGGGGCCAAGCTGATAAGCCCTTGAAGCAGAGCAGGTGAGGCAAGGACCTCAGCTTGGTCTTTGTTTCATAAGTTTACACAGCTAGCTTACGTTCCCACCAGCAGTGTGAAAGTGTTCCCTTTTTATCACATCCACATCAGCATCTGTTATTTTTTGTTTTTCAGTTATGTCCATTCTTACAGGAATAAGATGGTATCTCATGTGCTTTTAATTTGCATTTCCCTAATAGAGATGTTGAGCATTTTTTCTTATGTTTGTTGGCTATTTGGATATCTTCTTTTGAGAATTGTCTGTTCATGTCCTTTGCCCAGTTTTTGATGGTTTTTTAAATTAGAGTTTATTAGCTTTTAATATAAACATGAGAAAAACATAAATTGTAGCATTCTTTTAAAATAAAACTGCAATCAATACTTGAATATCCAAGCTCTGAACTCCATAAACAATGTTTTTTCTTTCTTTTTCTTTTTTTTGATGGGGTTGTTTTTATCTTGCTGATTTGAGTTTCTTGTAGATTCTGGGTATTAGTCCTTTGTCGGGTGCATAGTTTGCAAATATTTTCTCCCAATCTGGGTTGTCTTTTTACTCTGTTGATTAATTCTTTTGCTATGCACAAGCTTTTTAGTTTAATTAGGTCCCAACTATTTATTTTGTTTTGTTGCATTTGCTTTTGGGTTCTTAGTCATGAACTTTTGCCTAAGCCAATGTCTAGAAGAGTTTTCTGATGTTCTAGAGTTTTTATGGTTTCAGGTCTTAGATTAAAGTCTTTGATTCATCTTGAGTTGATTTTTATATAAAGTGAGAGATGAGGATCCAATTCATTCTTCTACATGTGACTTGCCGATTATTCCAGCACCATTTGTTGAATAGGGCATTCTTTCCCCGCTTTGTGTTTTTGTTTGCGTTGTCAAAGATCAGTTGGCTGTATTTGGCTTTATTTCTGGATTCTCTGTTCTGTTCCATTGGTCTGTGTGCCTATTTTTATTACCAGCACCATATTATTTTGGTAACGATAGCCTTGGAGTATAGTTGGAAGTTGGGCAATGTGATGCCTCCAGATTTGTTCTTTTTGCTTTTGTTCTTTTGGTTACGTGAACTCTTTTTTGGTTCCTTATGAATTTTAGGATTGTTTTTTCTAGCTCTATGAAGGATGATAATAGTATTTTGTTGAGAATTGCATTGAATCTATAGTTTGCTTTTGTCAGTATGATCATTTTCATAATATTGATTCTAATCCATGAGCATGAAATGCGTTTCCGTTTGTTTGTGCCATCAATTATTTCTTTCAGCAGTGTTTTGTAGTTTTCCCTGTAGAGATTTTCACCTCCCTGGTTAGGTATATTCCTAAGTATTTTATTTGTTTATTTAGCAACTGTTGGAAAAGGGATTGAGTTCTTGATTTGATTCTCAGCATGGTCACTGTTGGTTTATAGCAGTGCTACTGATTTGTGTTCATTGATTTTGCCTCCTGAGACTTTACTGAATTCTAGGAGCTTTTTGAATGAGTCTTTAGAGTTTTTTAGGTAGTACAACCACTATGGAAAACAGTGTGGAAATTACTTAAAGAATGAAAAGTAGAACTACCATTCCATCTAGCAATCCCACTATTATCTACCCAAAGGAAAAGAAGTCATTATATGAAAAAGACACTTGCACATGCATGTTTATAGCAGCACAATTCACAACTGCAAAAATATGGAACCAGCTTAAATGCCCATTAACCAATGAGTGGATAAAGAAAGTGTGGTGTATATACATCGTGAAATACTACTCAGCCATAAAAAGGAACAAAATAATGGCATTCACAGCAACCTGGATGGAATTGGAGACCATTATCCTAAGTGGAGTAACTCAGGAATGGAAAAGCAAATATAGTGTGTCATAAGAATGATATAATGGACTCTGAAGACTCAGAGGGAAGTTCCACTAAGGAACTTATCCATGTAACCAGAAACCACATGTTCCCCGAAAACTATCAAAATAGAAAAAAAAATTAATTAAAATTTTTAAAAAATTAAAAAAAAAATTTTTTTAAAGTTCATACAGCTGCCCAGCGTGTGTCCCACTCACCGGGATCATCAGCTTATTCTGTGTGTTTCTAAGTGTCTTATGAACACACTGATTGTTATAAGGAATCCAAACAATATAGCACTGCCACACTTGGGGCTGCTTTTTGTTTTAGGGCTCTTTTATTATGTAAAATCCAACCGATATGAAAATAAACTAAATTTTCTCTGACTTCTCAGAAATTCTCAAAACATCAAAATGTGCCCTGTCTTTTGATGCTGGTTACCCATTGGTGGGAATCCAGGATTTCCTTATTTCAGTGTCACAGCTGTGAGTTGTAAAGCATTTCATTCACCACAGTGCTAGTTACAGTTGGTTTTATTTAAGCTGCCAGATTTGGAAATGCACCTCACTATAGCATTAGTTTAAAAAATTTAGGAAGGGGAGAAGAAGCTTGTATGTACAAATGATATGTTTTACTTTTGGACTGTAAGTATGTTTTTTGGTTCTTTATTACAGCAGTTTTTCTGGGTAACTATAACTTGGTGTATCAACTTTTAGAAAACTCAGAAGACTTAGGAGGATGTAAGCTCTCTCCCTTTCCTTCCCACCCCTCACCCCCAGCATAGAATATTGGTAGGTGAAACTTTATTAAATAGAGTCTGCGCAGAATAGTCACACCTTAGTCACACCCACCCCTGCCCCTTGTCTCTGTTACTGTTTTCTGTTGCTATTAGCATCTTCATTCAGAAGGATGAAAGGGGAGAAAAAAAATTAAAATGAAGTTAATTTTGTTCAGGAAAAGTTAAAGTGCCTTTGGCTGAACTCTGGGTAGTTGGTTTTGGAGTTGTGTGGGGTTTCATTTATTCTCCAGCTCTCTTAGTCTTCACTTGTAAATAGAAACTAGAATTCATTTTCCCTGACAAGAACGAACTTAATTATTTACCTAGAATGGTTAGTAATCTGTTCTTATTACCAGAAAGCTTTCTTCTGATCTATTTAGTATCTTTTTTCATAAGAGTTTGAATATATTAGCATGTATTTTCAATAGAATCTAACCTTTCATTATTAAAGTTCCTAAATATATTACTATGTTTTATTATTATGAACATTGACTCTCATTGTTTAGAGTTTTGCTTCTCTAATTATCTTGGGTGAAGGACCAGTTTTGTTTTTAATTTCCAGTATGTCATGGATTGATAATTTTATAAAATATAATAAAATGGTTTACTAGAAAATGAAATACTAGAAAAATGAAATTTAAAGAAATGAAAACCGTAAGCCTGATTAAATATTTATTATTCTTATAGTCAACAGACATAAAATTACTCTGGCAAGCTGCTGTAAAAAACTAAAGGCCTACTCTCAGTTTCTGTGCTTATTCTGGGACTGGGGCTGGTCTGCAGAGCCCAGTTTGAGTTGCACCATTGGACAGAATATATACAATTTAGGAGACCAAAGTTCAGTATATACTAACTTCAGAACATATCCTCAAAGTGGGTTTTTGGGGACTGTCCCCTTCATATTTCTTGCATATATAAAAGGCAAGTGCAGTTTGGGTACAGTGGTTCACGCCTGTAATCCCAGCATTTTGGGAGGCCAAGGCAGGCAGATCACTTGAGATCAGGAGTTTGAGGCAAATTTGGCCAACATGGTGAAACCTCCTCTCTACTAAAAATACAAAAAATAGCCGAGCATGGTGGTGTGCACCTGTAATCTCAGTTAGGAGGCTGAGGCATGAGAATCGCTTGAACCTAGGGGGCAGAGGTTACAGTGAGCTGAGATCACGGCACTGCACTCTAGCCTGGGCGACAGAGCAAGACCTTGCCTCAAAAAAAAAAAAAAAAAAAGTGCAGAAAAAAAATCCTGTTTATTTAAACTTTTTCTACTTATAAAAAAATTATAGGACAGTGCGTAAAATAATATTTAGGTGAATGTAGAAAAAGTTGATTGTCTTTCTCCCACTCCTCTGGTTGTTTCTTTTCCTTTCTCTATACATCATATACATACATACAAACGTATACCTTTATATGGAGAGGGGACATTTTTTTCTTCCATGAAAATGGCATCATAAACAATACTCTGCAACTTTTTTACTTAATATTTTGTTACAACATTTATCTTTATCAAATATGAATCTAGTGGCTCTTTTTAACAGCTGTATAATATCCTATGGTATTGTCCTACCATAGTTTATTCAATTCCCCAGCTGATATACCTTCAAGTGCATTCTAGGCTTCTACCATTTCTAACAACACTGCAGTTAAATTCTTGTACATATATTCTTATGTATCTACTTAGATATTTGAAGGATAGATTCCTAAAAGCGGAGTCAACAACTCATACATGATGTCAGACGAGACTCCAGAAAAGTTGCATAGATGTAGAGTCACACCTGCAAAATATGAGAATACCTGTTTGGCTCACCCCTGCCAGGTGTTAGGAACCTTTTTAAGTGTTCTCTCTCTGCAGTGTAAAGTGATCACCAGCTGTTTTAATTTGAGTTCCCCTGATTGCCAGCGATAGCGTGCTTCTTTTCATATGTTTAAGGGCCTGCTGGATCTTTCTGTTCAATTTGGGGGCAACAAAACTTGACAGATTTTATTAGGTCTTTTATGTACCAAGTTTTCTGTCTGTGGTACACTTAGTGATTGGGATTTATATTATTTGTTAGTTTTAATAGGGTAGAGGACATGGGAAAAGAACAAAGATACAGTGTTGAGGGTTTTTTATTTGGTGGTGGGGGAGATGTCTTAGTTCTAATTTTCTTTGTCTAACATTTTCTTTTTCTTCAAGATCAGCTTACAGGAAATCCGTCCCTATTTGTGTGTAATGTAAAAAGGGCACAGGGTGGGACATCTTTATAGCTTGGCATAGTGTATATCGTTATTCAGGACTGCTCAAAGACTATGCATTGGCATGTGTACTTTTAAAAAACTGAGGTAAGTTCATATGAAGTTAACCCTCCTCAAGTGTGCAATTCAGTGGCATATAGTACATTCACAGTGCTGTGCGACTGGGACGTCTATCCAGTTCTGAAACATTTTCCTCACCCCAAAGGAAACTCCGTCCCCATTAAGCACTCACTCCTCATTCCCCTCATCCCTCAACACCTGGAAACCACTCATCTGCTTCCTGCATCTATGGTTTCACCTTTTCTGGATATTTCATATAAATTAAGTCATGCAGTATGTAACTTTTTATGTCTGGCTTTTTTCATTTAGCATAACATTTTTGAGGTTCGTTTGTATCGTTGTATCAGTACTTCATTCCTTATTGTGACTGGATAAAATTTCATTGTATACTACAATATACAATAATTTATTTGTCCATTTACTAGTTGATAGATATTAGGGTTGTTTCCACCTTTTGGCTGCTGTGAACAATTGCCCATATACACCTAGATGCCAAGTTAAGTCATACAGAGAGAGGGATGAGGGAAGAAGAAAGACAGCTGAGAAGAGCCTCCCAGGGAGCATCTTCTGTCTTCTAGAGCCTTCATCTCTCTGTAGTTGGTCATCTACAGGCTCTTTAGGAGGCTGGGTTAGTCTTGGGGCCAGATTTGGGATCTGTTTCCATTGGCTTCAATATCTTCGTTAAACCAGAGATAGACCCTCCATATTGGATTTTAAATCCACACCCTCTGGTTTTAAAAAGGAATTTACGTCCCACTCTCAGGGCACTAGGTCTGCTCTAGCCTCCGTGGGTGCAGTGGCCGCGAGGAACATTCATGGCTATTCCTCCATGGTTGTTGCCTCTACTCTGGGTTGGAGCTTGTAGAATGTGGTGACCAGAAGGAGGAATCGTGCCCACATAGTACTTGGCATATGACAGTATAGGCTCATTTCCCATCTCTGCAGCCTTAGTCCAGTTATGTACCTCCCAGTTTTCTCCTCTGTAAAATGGCATTACTAGTACTTACATAATAGGGTTGTAGAGACAGTTATATGGGATAATGTATAGAGAGCACTGTTACAGTACCATGTGGTAGTACTTGATAAATGTTCATTTTTTCTTTTCTCAGTGCTTCTCTGTCTTCTCCTATCTGGTGCCCAGGACATTACATACTTCACAAGGTAGTAGTAAGTTTAAAATGAGGTGATAATGCAGATGAAGGCTCTTAGCACCATGCCTGCAATGTAAGTCAACACTCACAATAGATAGAAAGATACCTTATCTTGCAGTTAGGATTTCTCATTGGGAAAATGCCATGCAGTTGATTATAAGCTGTCTAAAGTGTTTTAAGTGGTAAAGATTTCACCTGGGTATATTGAGTTGTTCTGCCGCTTGGTGTTTATTACTATAGACACATCAGGCTAATTAAGACAGCCGTGTTCAGGATAGATGCACTAAGATCGTGATGTGTGAGTTGGGCATTTCCCATCATGTTAGCACAAATACATTAAAGAAAGTTACTTTTATATCAAAGTGTTTGCATCCCGAGGAAAATACTTGTACAGCCTAAAATTCTTTCTTGTGGAAGCTGACAAGAGACTTCTGTCTTGCCCTCCAAAGTGGTTTAGTATCCTGTTTTGAGTACTATTTGGGTGCTGTTATTTAGAAATTCTGTTTTAGAGCAAATGGGAAGTGATTTTATAAAAAAGGGAGAAGCAGCTGTCCTCCACCATGTTCTCTTTCAACTGTGTAACAAGCTCTCTGAGTGTGAAGTGGATCCCCATAATGTGGGCCCCATGTGAGAACCTTTTACAAGGTTTTCTTGTTGTAATGGCTGATATAATTAAAGGAGAGAGTTCATGTTTTGTCTGAAATGGAGCATGCCTTGAGTTACAATGTTTTGTTTTTCTCACCAAATATATCCTGACTGTAATAGCAAACAGCTTGTATAAGATTTTATATAAACATTTGAAAAGCATTCTTGTCTTCACTGAAATTTTGAAAGCCTTTTAAGAATATTTGTAGCACTTACATTTTTAAATGTCTAACAAGCAGTTGTTTATTTGGTAAATTCATTCCATGAGGGTGCTTTGAATCTACCTCCAGACTTCCCAGGAACCACTGCTTGACAGCTGGAGAGACAGCAGGTGAACCAGAGTCTCACTGGGAGGGAAAGACCAGGAAACCCCAAAGGGACAGCTTTCTGGAGAGAAATGCCCGGCTGTGCATGCTTCTTCACCTCCATCCCAGACGCACACTTCCAGGATGTGCAAATTGAGTCAACATCATGTCTGTAGAGGACAACAACATGTCTTTTGTTGGTCTTGACATTTCTTTAGCACTAGGCTTCTCAAGTTTTAGATGTGGGATGCTCAAGAAATGCATTTACAATTTGAAAACCTGGTGCTCATTAAGTAATTCTTTTAAAACTTTTTTCTTTTCCTTTTGAAAAATTCAAACCTAGAGAGGAGAGGAAAGAATCATATGAAGAACATTTATATACTCTTTGTTTATATTTGCCAGTTATTAATATTTGTTATTTTGTCTCCGAATTTATAGTTTTATATGTGTGTTGGCAAGAGGGGTTCATTTTTTATAACTATTTAAAAGTAAGTTGCAGACTTACTTTCATGACATTTTTTCCCTAAAGACTTCAGCATCATTTCTGAAGAATAAGAACATTTTCCTACGTAACCACAATCCTGTTATAAAGTAAGTCTTAATTGAAAACTTCAGACAGAGGACAAAAGAGTAAAAAAGGCAGAGATTGAACAAAGCTATAATTGAACTTGGAAAGTATAAGGAGAAGAAACATAGGGAGATAATTAGAACTCCTGTTTGGTTCCTTAAAGGATAAATTATGTATGTACCAATAAATCACCCAATGAATGCAGATTTTCTTCAAATATTTACTTTGTCTAGTCCAAGGAGTTTCTCCTGGTGCTCTGAAGTCAGTGTTTTGGCCAGGGTTATAAGCTTTTCAGCCTGTAAATACATTTCTTCAGCATCATCAATCTAAAACCTGACTGACCACATCCTACTTAGACTTGTGGTTAGGAGCAAATTTTCAAGGGATTTTGCTGGTGCCATTACATTGAGGACATGGGACCTTCAGTTATTGCAGTCAGAAATGTTTACTAATGGGCAGTTAGCGTAAACATGGGAGTCCTTTCTTGACATTTCATTTAGGTTTGAGTAAAAGCTGATGTGTTAGCACACTATTTTGAGAAATAATTTTACAGGCTTGGCAAAATGTTAAGCTTGATGTCATCACAGACTTTTGCAGATTTAGGCGTCAGGAGTCAGTGCAAGAAAAATGCTACTCTTATAAGGCTGAGGAGCAGGAACAAAGTTAAGTGGATGGCATGTAGACGCATCACTAATTTGTCTGTTTTAAAACAAAGATATACATTTTCTTGATACCTCTAGCTTATAGAACATTAAACAAATTAAAAGGTTTCTTTGGACTGTTTCCCTGAAAGCCTCCTTCTTTGGTAGGATTTAATAGTTTGCCAGAAGAATTATGTTTGGGGATTTATGTTTCAAATTTTTTAAAAAAGCTGTTTTCACTAAGTTTTGGGATGGGAACCATATTAAGCTGTCTCTCTGACTAAGCACATCAGGCATCATCATGTCAAGAATGAGAAACAGTGTGTTTCCTTTAACAGCGGTGTATGTCATAGAGATGTTTGACCCATGATTTTTCATGAAAAGGTCCGTTTTCAGTAAACTCTTGTGCTTACCTAGTGTCTTCAGTGTGATAACTGGCCTCCCACTGATCAGGGGTGAGGTGCATCACAGAGAGTTTGAAACTGTATCTTTTATCTTTCATTTCCTTGTTCTTTTTACTCTTTCAGCCTTCAGTAGCCATGGAGATTTTTTATTTTAAGTGACAATTTTACATATCAAATTTACAAACTATGACTTTTGAAATAATTGTACTCTTTTCTGTGAGTAAATTTTAAAAAGCATTTAATGTAAAATGCATGCGTAGTTTCTTGTGTATCAAAGCCATGCTTTTCCTTAGCTCAGCTTAATCGTCTCTTGTTTCCAATTTGTGTTAGAAAGTTCTGTGTGAAATGTGAACTCTAGTTTATATACTTACTAACAGTTAATGCATGTCCCTTGGGATAATAGCCCTTGAGCTATCTTTGTGGCTGTCTTACATAGACCATTTGAGTCTTCTCCTTTAATGCCAAGTATCCACTTTTCACATGTGAATTGGAGATGTTACTGCCTGAACTTGGACACCAGTGTGTGCATGTAATGTTGATTGGTGTCGTCATGGTTTTTGGCTACTCTGTGATAATTTTGTTTTTCAGAGGCAAATTTTGTGGGGCCAAACTTAAGAGATTGGGTCTGTACATCATTCGTTCTTTCAGTCAGTAAACATTCATTTAGTGCCTAATCTGTGTCAGTGCTAGTCAAAAAGGAACATGGCAGGATTGCTGTCCTGGAATCATGTGCATGCATGGTACCTATTAACGGGTTCTGACAACACAACAGCCACTTGAATGGCCTAGGAATGGGGGTGTGGGGATGGGAAGGGGCTCCACAGATAGGTGAGTTGGTCTGTAAAAGCCATCGCTGTACAAATGAATCCCCAACCAAACATTGAAAGAGTGCACAGTAGATTCCCCCAGTTAGAACAGGGTCATAGACAGAGCATTTTAGGCAGAGGGCCCATACTATGCCATAGAAGCATGAAACATATGCCACATTGTGGTATGAATTTCAAATAACTTCATATAATGAGAGTTTGGGAGGCTGGCCTTCGTCCTGTAGTCAGTGGGGAACAACTTCAGAAATCTTAATGCAGAGGTTTCATGATGAAATTTGTGCTTTAGAAATACTCTCTTGCAGCACTATGGAGGTACAGCTAAGTAGGAATGGAATCCAAGGCGAGAGGGTCACTCTGCTCCTGCAGAAGTTCATGGGGCAGTGGCAGTTGGGAGATAAGGAGATGATGGTGCTGAGAGCCAGTTAAGAAATAGAATCCTCAGAACTTGGTAACTGACTGGTTATGGGTATTGAGAGAGAGAAACTTAGAGGTTTCTCGTTTGGATGACTACATGAGTGATCTCATCAGTATATAAGTGCTCAATTAGATCATGAGATTGAGGGGCAATAGTAATGTAGGAAACAGAGAACCGAGAGAACCAATGATATAAGCCCTAGGAAGTAGACTTTTAAGGAGGAGGCAAATAAAAAGAAGCTTTAGAAGGAATGATCTGAGGGTATGAGGAAAACCTGAGGATAGGGTGTTCCATGAACCCAAAGCAGGAATCTGCAGAAGGAGGGGTCAACAAGAATGTTGAATACTTCAGAGGGGTCAAGCAAGGGTTCCAGGATGTGTCAACTGGTAGGTTCAGTAATCCTAGCAAGAGAAATTGGTGGGCAGTGTCAAATAAGAAATGGGATGGTCATTACTGGGTATATACCCAAAGGATTACAAATCATGCTGCTATAAAGACACTGCACGCATAATGTTTATTGCGCGACATTCACAAATAGCAAAGACTTGGAATCAACCCAAATGTCCATCAAGTGACAGACTGGATTAAGGAAATGTGGCACATATCCACCATGGAATACTATTGCAGCCATAAAAAAGGATGAGTTTGAGTCCTTTGTAGGGACATGGATGCAGCTGGCCATCATCTAGCAAACTATCGGCAAGAACAGAAACAAACCACCGCATGTTTCCTCATTAGGTGGAACTGAACATTGAGATCCCTTGACTCAGGGAAGGGGGACCATCCACACACCGGGGCCTATCATGGGGAGGGGCGGAGGGGGGAGGGATTGCATGGGATTATACCTGATATAAATGACGAGTTGATGGGTGCAGCCCACACCACATGGCACAAGTACTAACATGTAACAAACCTGCACGTTATGCACATGTACCCTAGAACTTAAAGTATAATTTAAAAAAAAAAATGGGATGGTTCATTTATACTCCTCTTTCAAGGAGCTTTGATATGAAGGGAAGGAGAGCAAGAGGGTCAAGGAACATTTTTTTAATATTCGTTTTCAAGGTTAAAATCTCAAGCAAGTTTACATGCAGGACGATAGATATAATCCATTAGAGAGGAAGAAGAAGGACATAATTGATGGAATAATGTCTCTAAGCAGATCTGATGGCATATAAGCTAGAACACATGGCAAGATTAGCTTTGGGTTAGAGAAAGGACAACTCAGTTTTTAATAGATGGGAACAAAGGAGGAAAGAGTAGGTGTGGATATGGATAAACAGAGGAAGGAAAGGGAATGCAGGTCTTGCAGGTTGGAAGTTTGAGGGGTGTGGTGCCCATAAAAATGAGTGCTTAGATCTATAGCTGGAAGCATAGTTGACTGATGGCCCAACTACGGCCACTCTGCCGCCACCCTTGCATCTGTACTAAACTACACATTGCCACTAGCTTCTCCCAGTCATGACCAAGCACAATAGGGGCTCCTATTGCAGGCTCATCCCTGTGGGACACAGGATTTTTCCAGTGGGCCAAATTGGCTCAAGAACTCTTTCTTTTTTTTTTTTTTTTTTGAGACGGAGTCTCGCTCTGTCGCCCAGGCTGGAGTGCAGTGGCCGGATCTCAGCTCACTGCAAGCTCCGCCTCCCGGGTTTACGCCATTCTCCTGCCTCAGCCTCCCGAGTAGCTGGGACTACAGGCGCCCGCCACCTCGCCCGGCTAGTTTTTTGTATTTTTTAGTAGAGGCGGGGTTTCACCGTGTTAGTCAGGATGGTCTCGATCTCCTGACCTCGTGATCCGCCTGTCTCGGCCTCCCAAAGTGCTGGGATTACAGGCCTGAGCCACTGCGCCCGGCGAAGAACTCTTTCTATTGGCCTGAGCAGACCTTTCTTGGAACTGTGTTGGAATCCAAGACTTCCTAGCCATTCCTTCTTCCTTTCCTCTCCATGCCCATAGGTGTGGTTTGAAGGACCTCCCACATTCTGTGATTTCCTTTCTCAACATATCTTTTGTATTTCTAGTTCTATCTTGGTACCTGCTTCTGGGTAGACCCAAACTAGCATAAATAAATTGGTCAAAATGTATATATTATTAAGGTAATGCCAGCTGCTGTAAAAATAACTTCTCAGTTCAACAACGTGTACATCATTCAGACAGAAAATTAGTAAGAAATGTGGGACTTGAATTGCATTTTTGGCCAAATGGACCAAATAGACATGTACAGAATTTTCCATCCAACAGCAGCAGAATGTAAATTTTTCTAGAGTACACATGGAACATTCTTCAGGATAGACCATATGTTAGGCCACAAAATTTAAGATTGAAATTGTGTCTAGTATCATTTCAGATATAACTTCAAACCACAGTGATATAAACTAGACATCAGTGACAGGAGGAATCTTGAAAAATTCACAAATATCTTGAAAGTAAACAACATGTTCCAGAACAACCAATGGGTCAAAGAAGAAATCAAAAGGGAAATTTAAAAAATACCTTGAGGGCCGGGCACGGTGGCTTGCGCCTGTAATCCCAGCACTTTGGGAGGCCGAGGTGGGCGGATCAGAAGGTCAGGAGATCAAGACCATCCTGGCTAACATGGTGAAACCCCATCTCTACTAAAAATACAAAAAATTAGCCGGGCATGGTGGCAGGTGCCTGTAGTCCCAGCTACTCGGGAAGCTGAGGCAGGAGAATGGCGTGAACCCGGAAGGCAGAGCTTGCAGTGAGCCGAGATCGTGCCACTGCACTCCAACCTGGGCGACAGAGTAAGACTCTATCTCAAAAAAACAAACAAAAAAAATATGCCTTGAGACAAATGACAATGCAAACACAATATACCAAAACCTATGGAATGTAAGAGAAGCAGTTCTGAGAGGAAAGTTTATAGCAATATATGCCTACATTAGAAAAGAATAAAGATCTCAAATGAATAGTCTGACAGTACACCTCAAGGAACTGGAAAAAGAAGAACAAAACTAAGATCAGATTAGTAGAAGGAAAGAAAGAAAAATCAGAACAAACATAAATCAAATGAATAACAGAAAACCTACAGGAAGAATCAATAAACTAAGCGTCTTTTTTTTTTTTTTTTTAAGTAAAATTGGCAAACCCATAGATAGTCTAACAAAGAAAAAAAACTCAAGTAAAACCAAAAATGAAATTGAAGAAATTACAACAGATACCTCAGGAATAAAAAGGATAATAAGTCACTATTATGAACAATTGTATGCCAACAAATTGGATGGCCTAGAGGAAGCAGATGAATTCCTAGGAAAATACAACGTACCAGGATTGACTCAGGAAGAAATAGAAAGCCTGGGACAAACCAATCACAAATAGATTGAAGAAGTAATGAAAAACCTCTCAACAAAGACAAGCCCAGGACCAGATAGCTTCACAGCTGGATTCTACCAAACATTCAAAGAATTGATACCAGTACTTCTTAAACTCTGCCAAAAAAAATAGAACTAGAAAGAATACTTTCAAACACATTTTATGCCAGGATCACCTTGATACCCAGCCAGCCAAAGACATCACAAGAAAAGAAAATTTAAACCCAATTTCTCTGATGAATATTGGTGCAAAAATCCCCAGTAAAATATTAGGAAACCAAATCCAACAACACATCAAAAGGATTACATGTCATGACTAAGTGGGATTTATCCCTGGCATATAAAGCTGGTTTAACATCTGCAGACCAATCAGTGGGATACATTACATTAGCAGAAAGATAAAAATCACATGACAATCTTAATTGACACAGAAAAAGCGTTTGACAAAGTCCAACATCCTTTCTTGAGAAAATGCTCCATAGTGTATGTATAGAAGGAAAGCTTCTCAATGTAATAAAGGCCATTTATGAAAACCCACAGCTAACATTATAATACATGGGGAAAACTGAAAGTTTTCCATGAAGGTCTAATATCAGGCAGGCATGGATGCCCACTTTCACCACTTCTATTCAACATAGTACTGGAAGTACTACAATAGTAATTAAATAAGGAAAAGAAATTAAAGACATTGAAATCAGGAAGGAAGAAGTAAAGTTATCTCTATTTGCAGATGGTGTGATCCTATATTGTAGGGGGGGAAAAAAACCCTGCAGATTCCACACAAAAAAAACTGTTAGAACAATGAATGAATTCAGTAAAGCTGTGGGATGCAAAATCAACATACAAAATAAGTTGCATTTTTTTCATACCGATTACAGTCTATTTGAAAAGAATATGAAGAAAATGGTCCCACTTAATAGCATCAAAAAGAAAAAAATACCTAGGAATAAATTCAACCAAGAATGTGAAAGATGTGTACACTGAGAACTATAAAACATTAAGGAAAGAAATTAAAGAAGACACAAAAAATGGAAAGATATCCCATGCTCATGGATCAGAAGAATCAATATTGTTAAAATGTCCATAGTACCCAAAGCAATATACAGATTCAGTGCAATCTCTATCAAAATCCCAATGACCTTCTCACAGAAATAGAAAAAATACTTCTTTTTTTTTTATTATTATACTTTAAGTTCTAGGGTACATGTGCATAACGTGCAGGTTTGTTACATATGTATACTTGTGCCATGTTGGTGTGCTGCACCCATCAACTCGTCAGCACCCATCAATTCATCATTTATATCAGGTATGACTCCCAGTGCAATCCCTCCCCCCTCCCCCCTCCCCATGATAGGCCCCAGTTTGTGATCTTCCCCTTCCCGA
>NW_016806491.1:135788-183316 GCF_001698545.2 Rhinopithecus bieti
AACAGAAAACCAAACACCGCATGTTCTCACTCATAGGTGGGAACTGAACAGTGAGATCACTTGGACTTGGGAAGGGGAACATCACACACCGGGGCCTATTATGGGGAGGGCGGAGGGGGGAGGGATGGCATTCTGAGTTTTACCTGACATAAATGACAAGTTGATGGGTGCTGACGAGTTGATGGGTGCAGTACACCAACATGGCACAAGTATACATACGTAACAAACCTGCACGTTATGCACATGTACCCTAGAACTTAAAGCATAATAATAATAATAAAGAAAAAGAACAGAAAACCAAAAAAAAAAAGAATAGTCTCTTTGATGTGATGTTAAGAAAACTGGATTTCCGTATGCAAAAGAATGGAATTGGACTGTTTTCTTATACCATACACAAAAATTAACTCAAAATTGATGAAAGACCTAAACGTAAACGTAGAAACTATAAAACTCCTAGACAGGAACACAGGGGAATAGCTCCTGGACATTGGCCTTGGTAGTCAGCTTTTGGATATCACAACAAGAGCTCAGGCTACAAAAGCAAAATTAAATAAATGGGAGCTGGGTATGGTGGCTCACGCCTGTAATCCCAGCACTTTTGGGAGGCCGAGGTGGGTTGATCACAAGGTCAGGAGATCGAGACCATCCTGGCCAACATGGTAAAACCCTGTCTCTACTAAAAATACAAAAATTAGCTGGGTGTGGTGGCACATGCCTGTAATTCCAGCTATTTAGGAGGCTGAGACAGGAGAATCACTTGAACCCAGGAGGCGGAGATCGTAGTGAGCCGAGATGGTGCCACTGCATTCTGGCCTGGAGGACAGAGTGAGACTCTATCTCAAAAATAAAATAAAATAAATAAATGGGACCACACCAAACTATCAAGTTTCTGTACAGTAAAGGAAACAATCAACAAAGTGAAATAGCAGCCTACAGATTGGGAAAAATTTCCAATCAGTATATCCCAATATTCCAATGTACATCAGATATATTGCAAACCATATATTTGGTAAGGAGTTAGTAGCAGAAATTTATCAGGAACTCATACAACTCAATAGCAAAGAACAAATGAATTACCTGTTTTATAAAATGGGCAAAAGGCCTGAATAGACATTTTTCTAAAGAAGACACAAAGATGGCCACAGGCATATGAAAAGGTATACAACATCATATCAGGGAAATGCAAATCAAAACCACTGTGATTACCCCGTCACAACTGTTAGGATGGCTGTTATCAAAAAGTCAAAAGATGATAAATGAGAAGGACTCTTGCCCACTGTTGGTGGAATGTAGATTGGGCATAGCCATTATGGAAAACATTATAGAGGTTTCTAAAGAAATTAAAAACGGAACTACCATTTTTGACCCAGCCATTCCTCTTCTGGGCATATACCCAAAAGAAATGAAATCACCACCTTGTAAAGATGTCTACCCTCCCATGTTCACTGCAGCATGATTCACAATAACTAAGATATGGAAACAACCTAAGTGTCAGATGATGGACACATAGAGAAAGAAGTGGCTATAAATATACCACATTTGGTATATACCAAATGAGTATTATTCAGCCCTAGAAAATAATGAGAGCTTGTCATTTGCCACAATGTGGATAAGCCTGGAGGACATTGTGCTAAGCGAAATAAGTCAAAGAAAGACACATATTATGATCTTACTAATATGTAGAACCAAAAAAATTCAGATATGCAGAGAGAATAAAACAGTGGTTACCAGGGATATGGGTTGTGGGCAGGAAATGGAGAGATGTAGGTCAGAGGATACAAAGTAGTATGAACAAGTATAGAGATCTAATGTGCAGTATAAAGACTATAGGTAATAATGGGATTCATGCTAAATGAGATTTTAGCTGCTCTTAACACAAAAACAAAAATAGGGTAACTGTGAGATGATGGATATGTTAATTTGCTTCACTACAGTAACCTTTTTACTATCTCTATTAAACCTATAGCATCATGTTATATACCATAAATATATGTAATAAAAATATTTTTTAAAATAAAATTAAAAAATAAAAGATAACTTCTCAACATTTCACTGTTCTAACACAAGTTTCTTCCTTATTCACATGAGGTCTTAAATGGGTGTTGATGAATGGTAGGTGACATTTTCCTCCTGGAAATCCTTCAGGAATTCAGATTCCTTCCATCTTGTAGTTTCTGCATCTTCAACATGTGACTCCCAGAGTTATTGTGCTTGTTTACATCACATCAAGAGAGGGGAAAGAACATGGAAGATTACACATGGAAGGTTTTTATGGAGTAGACCTAGAAATTAGCATAGAAATTAGGCCTAGAAATTAGCATAATCACTTTCACTCACATTTCGTGGTAGAACTCAGTCACATGTCGCCAACTAGCTGCAAAAGAGGCTGGAAAACGTGGCCCAGGTGTGCACCAGGAAGAGAACACTGTAAGTTTCATGGAATAGTCCCCATGGGAAGTGGGAGGACACAGCTAATGCTACGAGGCCTGGATTTATCACACTGTACAATTTATGTGAGGTTTTTTTTTTCCCCAGGAGCTTCAACATTGAGTTACTGGTCAAGTTGCCGAGAAAGCAGGTGGTTGAGTTTGAAATTCAGAGTTTGGAGGTTCAAAACTGAATAGTTTTGAAAGGAAAACTTGGGCAAGTCTCCATTGGAAAATGTCTTTTCAATGTTTTGGTACATTTTGGGGTTGATGTGAGAATTGCTGAGTCACAACATATGTCACTCTGTGTGTTGCTGGTTTTGGGTCCTGCACCTGGACAACCAAACAGGACTGGCCCCTTCCTTCCTCCTTCACATTAGACCCTTCAGTCAGAGACAGGATGACTCGCAGAGGGAGAGATGTTTTCAAACCCTGGGAAACCACCCATTGTTCAGATGAACCATTTATCTTGTACTTTTCTCTAATACAAATGAATGAACCCCGCTGCTTCTAGTTAGTACCCTTATTCACCTGCTCTTCTGGTGGTATGCAATGCTCATTACATTTTTTTGCTTTTGCAAATTTGTCTCATTGGGTTTCCTTTGCTTAAAGTTGGCTCTCTTCTTCCTTCTTCTCTTCCCTTGAATCATTGTCAATCCAAATCCTGGACAGCCTGTCCTCTCAGGCCCAAGTCAAATGCCATCCACTCTATCATTCTCCCCATTTACCACAGTTGAGTGCCTCCTCTCTTCCTGACACCCTTTGGGTCTAGTTTCACCACTCAGGTGGCCCGCGGCTGCCTTGTAGAGTAGATTCTTTCGTATGAGTCTTTCACCTACTAGATTTAAAACTTGATGATAGAACTGTGACTTCCTAGTACTACCTGCTCTTAGCACAATGTCTTACAGTACATTTTTAATAAACAATTGTTGAGTGAAAATGAATAAATATTGCTTATTGTGGAGCAGACAGAATGAAGTTCAGTTTGGAGAATCAATCTTGTGTGGTCACAAATCACATGAGGAATGTAAAAGTTAATTAAATAAAACAAGCCTAAGATTATGTGTTAGAAGGGGAGAAAAGGCCTATACTGATTTTTTGCATCTCTAATGATCATAGAGATACGATTTGTATTATTTATGAGGGCTAGAAAAGGAGATCTCTGTTAGGGCTCTGAAGTTTGTGAAGGCTCCAGCCACCTATCTGATGTTGAAAAAGTCAGTTGATTGAGAACCCACCATATTTACAATCTTGACTTATTTTGGAGCATTAATGGAGGCAAATTGAGATTTTGGTTGGTTGTAGGGAGTATAAGTTATATGAATCCTCAGGGGAGTAGTTTTGAGTTTGAAACATTACAATAACTCCTTCAGACTTTTAAGATGTACATGAAATACTTGTAAGTGGAAGATAGTGAATTGACAAGAGACCGCTTTACACATCTAGAACATATCAAGTTGTTACTTTTCTACAAATCTTCTTATAGATTGGGTTTTGCTGGTTCTGTTTTTATGGTTGTAGCTGTTTGTTGCAGGATAAAAGTCCAAGAGGAAATGGCTCTTAAATATAAAATGTATATTCTAAATATAATATATGGATACTATGTATAAGCTATTTTCTTTTCTAGGTCCTTTTATTTTCTTAAAGCCAAACATATTGTGTGTGATTCAAACAGGTGGAGAGCAATTAATTTAAAAATGGCCTAAAACCCACCTCCCTCTACTACCTTTGAAGGGCATTATACCATTATATGATCCAGGGTTTATACAGCAGATTATTGTATCACTACTCTCTTAGAGCAACCAATCAGTCAGCTTCATTTTATTAGCATGCTTTAATATCCCCATTTTAAAAATGTTTATTGAATATTTTAAAGTAATTTTGAAAAGATCTAGGAAGATTTACATACTCATTTTTTCATGAACAAATTATACTGTATACTTAATTGAGTCTGTCTGTAGGGATCATTTATTTCTATTCATCAACTCTTTATCAAGCTTCATACTAGATATTGAGATGATAGTCTATTGATTTTGTTTCTCTCGCTTATGTTTTTCCAGTATGTCTTATCTTTTGGGGTTTATTTCTGGCCCTGGAGTTCATTCTTTTACATAAGCTCTTAGCTAGTTGTGATTTGTTGCTAAATTACCTTCATTCAAGTTTTTATAAATGAATGTAGACATTTTGAAAATTATTTGTTTTAGGATACTAAACAGTAAGACAAAGATACACTGCACAATTGTGTACAAAAGGTCTTTTGGAATACGACTTCTTTGTATGTTAAAAGCAATTTGTTCCATGATAGTTTTAAAAAAATAGTTTGGCAAGGATGTTTTCATTTATTACTATGTACATATGCATTTGAGCAGAGAGAAGTTTTTTATTATGATCAAGGCATCTGTGTGACCAGTTTCAGGTCAAATATGAAATATATGATGTAACAAGTGCTGTGTTTTCTCTTTAAAATACACTTGGATTCTTCCACGAGGTGTATTAAAAATGCTTTGACATCATTATGTCATCTTGAGTTACCCTTTCATTCACTAGCTTGGTTGGAGAAGATTAACTCTTCAATACATGATACAGAAAATCTGTTGATGCAGCCTCCCTCCAGTTCTTAGTATTTAATTTCATGAAAGATGTACCACTTTTCCCCATGTAATTACAGATTGGTAGAGTTGAGCAGGACCTTAAACATCCTCAAGTTTAACACCCATCAAATGCAGATACCTCTTCTAAGGTATCCTAATTTCTATATAGAAAATAATTCTAATTATCAGTTTACTTGGCAAATCTGCCATAATAAAGTCTTTTAAATAAATGAAGTTATTTATGCTCAGTTCCCCTCAGTGTTTATCATGGTATTAGTTCCACAGTCATTCTGATCTCACCCCTTTTTGCTTTCTCCAGTTTATCAGAAAGTTCCTTAAAATATAGTGGACAAAATATAGAGCTGCCTCCCCATTTTGTTTGTTTGTTTTTGTTTTGTTTTTGATACAAGATTTCACTCTCATCACCCAGGTTGGAGTACAATGGCACAATCTTGTCTCACTGCAACCTTAACCTCCCAGGCTCAAGCAATTCTCCTGCCTCAACCTCCCAAGTAGCTGGGTCTACAGTTGCACACCCCCACACCTAGCTAATTTGTGTATGTCTTGTAGAGATGAGTTTCGCCACGTTACCCAGGCTGGTCTTGAACTCCTGACCTCAAGTGATCTGCCTGCTTTGCCCTCCCAAAGTGCTGGGATTACGGGCATGAGCCACTGCACCTGGCCCTAAAGATACTCTTTCTGAGCAGTTTGAGAGGGACTGTGGCTTATCTGGCCTTGAGAAAAGTGTCTTTATTAATGCAGCCTAAAAGTGCAAACCCATCACCACTGCCTGTATTGAATCAAGAGGCTGCCAGACCTCCACATACTGACCATACAGGACCTCACATTTGAAGCCTAGTAAACTTGACTGTATTCATTTTGGCCTATTTTTAACCTTGTGAGAACTTTTGTATTCCTGTTTCTGGCATCCCTGATATTGTGTTTTAATATCTGATATTGTGTATTTTGTAATCTTGTTTCTGGCATCCCTGATATTGTGATATTCTGGCATCCCTGATATTGTGATATTGGTACAGCTGTATTGTACCAATACAGCTTCTGGATCATTGTCTCAATTATTGATAAAAATGGCAAATACAGACTTTCTGTCCAGAGTGATAATCATATCCACTTACTTTTGCTTTAGATAAGAGTTTTACTGTTGATCATCTTTGCCTGGGAAGGTGAATGGTAAAGCCAGAAGAAAGCATGCTTTCTGATCATTGTAAGTTTTACTTTTATGGAAAGAAATAAAAAAATTAAGCTAAGCAGGAAATTTAAGTTTTATTAATATTGTCTCATATACCTTAGAAGATCTAAAACTGCCAAAAGAAACAAAATGGTTTACACTGGAGCCTGGTTATAACCTTTCCTTGGTAGCCTATAGCTGTGGGACCCGTAGCTTTGGGGCCCAAAGCTCTATTTGATTTGGGTCAGAGACCTTCCCATGTGCCGAGGAATTTTGATTAGGGCAGGTGATGTTATCAAGTCTTCATCAGATTTGGCTGGAGGGAAAAACTGTGTGGCACCAAGTTGTGTGAATCTTTGTATTGCTAAATAAGGATACCCGGGCAGTCTTAAAACTGACAGCCTTATGTTATTTTGATCTTGAAGCTGTTGTGATGTTCATGTTTGCTCAGGCTGGCTACTGCAGCTTTCTTACAACATAGTGCTGCTCAGACCATGGTTGAAAGCACAGTGTATTTGAACATAGTCGATTCTAAAAAATATTTTGTTTTCTTTCTTCCTTCCTTCTCCTTTCCTTTCTTCTTTCTGTCTTGAAATCTGTGGATTGAACTTTCCCACCCCTGGAAAAACAACTCAGAAAGTATATCCTGTGTCACCACTGTCATCTTCCTTTATCAGTGCAGGTTTATAGAAAGTGTTGTCATATCATCCTGAATTGTTTCTACAGACTATAGAACAAAATTAACTTTCCATTACAATCCTAACAATTGTAATAAATGCTCCTATTAGAAGCTTTTACTTCCATCCTGTGAGGTATATCATGCTGAGGGGAAAGTTGCATCTTCATTAGTCACCCATGACTTACTCCAGGTGTTACCCTCTAAGTTAGGAAGAGAGAGGGCAAAATACCCTGGTGACACATATGTTTTTTAAGGGAAAAAATTCTGAAAGCAAAAGGGTTTTCTCTTTTTTTATATGACTAGCAAAAGGGTGTTGATTAAGATGTGTCAAGCAGGTGCTGGGGTATGTGCTAAACTATTTAATGGTTTTCAGAGTACTGAGTGGCTATTTTTAAATTTTTCTATAGCATTCTCAGTTAAGCTGCTGGATGAAAAGTACAAAGGGCTAAAAATATTTACAGTTTCAGTAATGTCTGTTTTAAAAGAAACCATCCTCGTCTATGGCCATACCACCCTGAACGTGCTTGATCTTGTCTAAAAGAAACCATCCTGTGTGATTTTTCTTTTTTTCCATTTGAAGGAAAAGAATATTATGGCTTACAGAGAAGTGGTTGAAGCAGTTTGTTCAACACTGAGGTTTTTAGGAAAAATGACCATCAAAAGGACAGTAAGTTGGGTTACAAATCATCAGGATTTTAAAAAAACAATGAAAACAGTTATTATTCCTTTTACTATATTATTATTACTATTTTTGTATTATTAACTGTAGTTCCAACTGAAAATAATATTATCTTTGAAATTTTTTGTATGGAGTTAGGAGACAAGTTGCTGGTATCAGATTACTTGGGCTATATCTCAGCTCTGTCCATTGGATTTGTGATCCTGGATAAATTGTTTAATCTCTTTGTGCCTCAGTGTACCTGTCTGTAAAATAGTAATAATAATAGTGCCTGCCTACTAAGGTTGTTGTGGTTAGATGAGATGATGCTCTGCTTAACATGGTAAGTACTCAGTAAATGTTGGCTATGCTTATTTTTTCATTTTAAAAAGTTTGTGGTTAAATGAACACATATCATTTATTCTCTTAACCATGTTTGAGTATATAGCTCAATAATACTAGCTATATTTACATTGTAGTGTAACATCTTTAGAATTTTTCATCTGGCAAAACTGAGATGTTTATTATGTTTTAAAAGCTCATTTTCCTTCAGAGTCAGTTACACAGCTGTGTGGACGTAACACAGGAATGCAAGCACCATTGGGACAGGGAGTTTAGACTCTTCTCTTTACTGCTGTATCAAAAGTGCCAAGATCAGTGTCTGGCCCATAACAGGGCTCAATCAATATCTGCCAAATGAATGAGTGAATGAATGAACAGTGAGGCTTCATTTGACAGACTAGGTGTGTGTTTGAAAATTATTTCTTGAATGCTAAATCCATTTTTATGACTGATTTTAAGTATACATGGAAAGCTGACTCCTTTTGGAGGGCAAAGTGATTTCTAAAACAACTGTTTCATAATTATTTACCAGTTCTGGCTTTGGCAGGTCAATTTTTCTTAATCTGGAAAAAAAATAGTATCCTTAGCGTAGATAGCGGAAGGAAAGAGGATATGTTAGATGATTTGCCCAAAATTTAAACAGGATTCACTTTTAAATTCAAGCCTTTTACTTTCATTGAGATCTGGTCACCAGACTTACTTTTTCCTTAAGGCATATATGAATCATCTTGTTCTTTCATTCAGAAATCAAAAGTTCAGGCCTAGATCAGTATTTACCAAAACCGGTGGAACACTACCTTTGCACTAAGAGTGCATTACCTTTTTTGGGTCTTTAGAAAGAATGTCAGCTGAACATGGTCTGGAAGTGGCCAAAACTCTGTGGGTGGGGAGAAAGGAAGAAATAACCTGTCTCCCATTTAAAAACCTACTACCTATTAAATAAATGGCAGTCTTGTTTTGTGGAGTATTCATGGTTTATCTATTCTGATGAACAAATACAAATTCTTGGTTGGGTTTTCTTGCTTCTGGATAAAATGTTTAGTGCTACTTTATATTGTTCAATCTTAGGTTTTTTTTATTTTGTTTTTGAGACAGTGTCTCACTCTGTCAGCCAGGCTAGAGTGCAGTAGTGAAATCATGGTTCATGGCAGCCTCAACAGCTCCCCGGACTCAGGTGATTCCCTCACGTCAGCCTCCCACGTAGTTGAGACTTACAGGCATGCACCACCACACCCCGCTAATTTTTGTATTTGTAGTAGAGACAGGGGGTCTCACCATGTTGCTCAGGCTGGTCTCAAACTCCTGGACTCGAGTGATCTGCCCGCTTTGGCCTCCCAAAGTACTGGGATTACAGGCATGAGCTACCGCACCTGGCCTGTTTTTATGATATGTATTGAAATGCTCCAATAGCATTTTATTTTTATTTAACATTGCTGTTAGGTAGTAGGCACAAAATATGTCTTATGCCAAAGTTTACTTCCTTCTGCCAAGGAAAGGGTACTCTGCCTCATGGACTTCACAGTTATGGGAGGAAGATGACAGGAATCTACATCATCTGCCAGGATTTTTATGGGGCCGCATCACATACAGTGCCTGCCTGTAACTAAGAGCAAGAACACATCTCTCCTTTCAGCTGATGTTTGGCAAACCCTCACTCTGCTCTCATGGCAAAGACAGTCACTCATCTTCCAAATTGTGGTATCTTGAGTCATTTCCATTATGACTTGTCTTCTGAAAAGTGATAAAGGGAAATGATCTTACCTAGTCATTTTTTCCCATGCTACACGACAAAGTTTATCTCTGAATCAGAGAGCATAAATCTCTCTTGCCTCTCTGAGATAATAAAATATTTTTATATTTAAATTCTCTGTTAACAGGAAAATGTATAAAACCTTCCCAAATTTTTAACTCCTTCTTTTGATTCTATACCTACGTAGGTTTTTATTTGCATTAGAAACCAAATAAAAGACCGTTTAATGGTCTGTGCTCTTGGGATAGTGAAGCAGCCAACTCATTTATTCTTCATCTGCCCTGCCATGGCTTGCTATTGCACTAAGAATCCAGCCTCCTCCTTGGAGTTGGTGGGACTCTGCTGACCTGGCCCCAGCCAGGCTCTCTGGCCTCATGCAGCCATTTACCCTTCATTGACTCTGTACCACCACTGTGACCAGGTACACCAGGCTCTTCTTGAGGCTGGTTCTCTCCCTGAAATGCCCACCCCACCTCCCACTTTTTATTTTTCTAACTCTTGTTCATCCTTCACTTGGATTTTAACATCACATCTTCTGAGAAGCCTTCCCTGATCTCCACCCTTAATGAGCACCACCCAGTTGTCCATACTTTCCTTTCTCCTTTCTTTCCTAGCCCTTATTAGAATTTTAATTTCACGTTTGCCCATGCATTTGTTTCTTTTAATAGTTTTCTCTCCCATTAGTCTATGAGCCCATTAGGGATCATGGCTATTTTGACTGCTGTATATAATATCTACTTCCTAGCAAGCAGGACACACTCAAGGAATAGTTACTGAATAATCATTTAAAAATTTTTTTATTAAGTGAAAAGTATAAGTATCCAGTTCTAAGAATGTGCGATTCTATCAGGAGTGTTCAGTACTGAAAAAACAACAGCAAATTAGTTAATTGGTTGATTTCACAAACATTTGTTGAGAGTTGACAGTGCACTATGATGTGTTGTTCTAGGTGCTGAGTTCATGTGGATGGGATGTTGCCGGGCTTTGCAGAGGTCTCACCTAGGGGAGATAGCAAAGAGACACAAAGAGAAGTAAAATTAGTGCCTTTCTCTCAAGGAGCATATTTATTCATTCATGTAACAAATATTTGTTGAACACCTATGATATACTCTAAGCTAGAACATACTTGAATATAATGAGTATAACATATAAGAGAGTAAAATTAATCTCTAAGAAAGATTCAGAATGCCGTAGGGGTGAAGATTAAGAAATACTGTCCAATTAGGGACATCAGAGAGCATCCTGGATAAAACAGAGACCGAAGTGCTGCTCGAAGAATGGGTAGAACTTTGACAGCTGAAGCTATGAGGGAGGAAATTCTAGGCATGAGAACCCACTTGGGTGAAGGCATGGAAATGGGAAAACATTCCAGGAATAGCTATTAACCCTTTTTAACTGAAGCAGAGGGTGGATGATGGTGAATAAGAAGAAATCAGACTGAAAAAGTAGGTAGAGGCTATACTTTAGCGGAGTGAAGAATTCCTCTAAGTTTAGAAGAAAATGATTTTATTTACTGTAAATAAGGCAATAATGGTACTAATATTGCTGTTTGGTAGCCCTGAAGAAAATGATGCTTGTGACTTGGTACAGTGGCTCACACCTGCAATTCTAGCACTTTGGGAGACTGAGGTGGGAGGATTAAAAAAAAAAAAAAAAAACTGTACATAGTGGTGCATGCTTGTAGTACCCAGCTACTAAGGAGGTTGAAACAGGAGGATCGCTTGAGCCCAGGAGTTGGAGACTGCAGTGAGCTATGATGACCACTGCACTCCAGCCTGGGTGAGACCCCATCTCTACAAAAAAAAAAAAAGAAGAAGAAGAAGAAGAAAGAAATTGGTACTTGTTTGAGTATATTACATGCCAAATGTACTGCAACAGTCCTTTCCAAATGAGAATATAGAGTTTCATCCCTGTAAACTGTAGTCATGTTCCTGTTATCGTAGTAGTTAGTATGCAGGTCAGTAATTTATATGTGGTCTTTAGCTTTGTCTTTATCATAAAACAGTAAAAACAGTACCCTAACATTTGAAGGTTTTTTTTCTCACATTTGTGGTATCAAAAACTTGATTCTTAACAGGTATCCTAAATTTATAAATATGTTTTCATGCATATGTTAAGGAAATTTTCATAGGAATTTAATGTCAGGTTTCTTTTGAATACTTCCATATACTGTACCTAACATTTTTAGTGTAAAGTTTCATTTTCCTTATCAAATTCTATGTAACTGAGACATTGGTGTTTTAGCTAAGGTACCCTGCTTTATGGAGTATCTGTGTTCCTACAAAATTTGTTTTGAAATATGATTTTGTAAATCAGGTTGTATTGTAATATACTTGGTGACCTTTGCTTAAAATCACCTTAAAATAAATCCATTCCTATTATCTAATTCATATTTATAAATCTTAATTTTAATATGTACTCATTTTCTTGAATTGGGGTAATTCTGCAAATAATAAACAAGGTAAATTTTTTTTTATTGTTGCCAGTTTGTACTAAGAGAACATGTTATTTTGTTTCAGGTGAATGTATGTGTGTTAATACACTGCACTACATTATAAATCAATAGGGAGGAATATAACGTATTTTTCTTTTGCATGGAAATTTGTTGAAACCTATCTTAAAAGTTTTGAGCAAAATTGAAGGATGAGCCTCAGGTTTTCTGATTAGTTGGAGAATATTGTTTTCAGTAGACAACAGTAAGAATAAAAGTGGAAAAATTATATCTAAAATAGATGTTTTATAACTTTCAGAAGATGTCTCCATTTTACACATTACACTTAAAAAAGTACAGTAATCAACTCTGCTTTATAAGTGTTTTGTGAAGATTATTTAAAGGTCAAGGGAGTATAGTAGAGGTACAGAAAAACAGAATAAAATTGGAACCCTAGAGTTTATGTGCATTTAGGTTAATTTTGACTTAATGGCTTCTGGGTCTCACCATTCTGGGTTGAGTGAAGGACCCACTGTTCATTGTGTTCCAGCAATAGTCACTCAGACCCAGCTTGCCACGTTATCAGTCCAACTTAACTTCTGCCACATCCCACTCCTCCTCCCTTGATAGCTTCTCTAGCTGACATCCTTTCCACCCCTTTGTGCTGCATTCCTCTGGCACTGCCAGCCTCCTGTCATGGAATGAGGGTCTGGGCCTGGAGACCTTTGGAGAAAATTCCTGGAGAACAAGGTTTCATAGATTTTTTGTCCAACTTTTTTCTGTTTCCACCCTGTTAAAAATATTTTAATCCAAATATGAAAAATTTTTAGATTCAGACTTCTCTTGTTTCAAATTCAGATTGTTTCTAATCACCTCATAGCTAGTTCTTGAAGTTCATCTTTGCACGAACAGAGCTAACTAAACTACTGAATGATGTAAATGAACATATAAAGGCTCTATTTACCTACTTAAGAAATTGCCTTTAGCCAGTTTAGAAATGTCTGCTTCCTTTTTTGTTTTTAAATTTAAAAAATTCTTCAGAGATGGGATCTCACTCTGTCAGCCAGGCTGGAGTGCAGTGCCACCATCACAGTTCACTGGCTACCTCAGCCTCTGGGGTAGTTGGGACTACAGGTGTGCACCACAACACCCGGGTAATTATTTTAAATTTTCTTGTTAGAAACAGAGTCTCTCTATGTTGCCCTGACTGGTCTTGAACTCCTGACCTCAAGTGATCTTCCTGCCTTGGCCTCCAAAAGTACTGAGATTACAGGTGTGAGCCACTGAGCCTGGCTGAAATGTCCACATACTTTTAAAAATGAATTGTATTTTAAGGAAGAGTTTGCAATGCTTAAATAATTTTCATCAGTTTACTTAAAAACTACTAAAGCCTTTTTTTTTTTTTGAGACAGAATCTCACTCTGTCGCCCGGCTGGAGTACAGTGGCGTGATCTCAGCTCACTGTAACCTCTGCCTCCTGAGTTCAAGCAATACTCTCCCACCTTAGCCTCTTGAGTAGCTGGGATTACAGGCGCCCGCCACCACACCCAGCTAATTTTTGTGTGTGTTTTTAGTACAGACAGGGTTTCACCATGTTGGCCAGACTGGTCTCGAACTCCTGACCTCAGATGATCTGCGCACCTCGGCCTCCCAAAGTGCTGGGATTACAGGTGTGAGCCACCATACCTGGCTAAAACTTACTTTTAAAGCATAATTTATGTTAGGTATTTTTAATCCTTCATGGTTCTTGTGTGGTTAATTTCAGCAGCTTATTAAGGAAGATGGTTGGAGTTAGAAAGGCCCGTGAGGGTGATTGATGGCTCAGAGGGGGCGATAGAAGCAGCTTTTAGGGAGGAGTTAAGTGCAATAGGTAAACATGGGATGTGCCAGATATGATACCAGACAGTGGTCCCCATAGCACAGGCAGCAAGTGTGAGGCACAGCCCAGAGCACATGTACATGAGTATTTGTGTGTCTGTGTGTGTGCTGGGGGAGGGTGGGAAGGGGGTAGTTGCTGTCAGGTGAGCAATATACCCAAATGGAGACCCCAGAAGCAACTGATACTAATCTATCCAAGTAGGCAGCAGTGTCTATCCATGAGAATGTTGGGCTCAGCCATTATCCAAGGATTCTAGACCAGATTCTGGAGAGATCACAACAGAGTTTCTGCTTGACTTCACTGAGCTTCAGTGTTTAAATCTGTAAAATGGAAGCAGTAATAGTGATTACCTCAAGGGGTTATTTTGATGGCTAATTGAAAACATGTATGTGAAACCCTTGAATAGCATCTGGTACATAGTAAGTATTTAGTAAATGTTAGCTATTACTGTATTACATGAAATTGGGAAGACAGTATTTCTTTTTAAATGTCCTATAAATAGCCGGGTGCAGTGGCTCACGCCTATAATCCCAGCACTTTGGGAGGCTGAGGCAGGCGGATTGCTTGAGGTCAGGAGTTCAAGATCAGCCTGGCCAACATGGTGAAACCCCATCCCTACTAAAATTGCAAAAATTAGCCGGGTGTGGTGGCAGATGCCTGTAATCCCAGCTACTCAGGAGGCTGAGGCATGAGAATCATTTCAACCCAGGAGATGAAGGTTGCAGTAAGCTGAGATCGTGCCACTGTACTCCAGCCTGGGCAACAGAGCGAGACTCTGTCTCCCAAAAATAAAAAATGAATGTCCTATAACTGAAGTTTATTTCTCCTCAATTGAGCTATTCCAATCAATGAAATTTTACTGCATTTTAGGTAGATGCCTTCTAGTGGTTTTCTTCCCACAGGGATGTGGGGGCGAGATGGGGAACTGTTCAGGTAGTAGACCTGTTCATGAGGAAAGAAAACTATTTAAATGCTGAGAAAAGGATGCCAGCTTTTTTGGATCCATCATCATTTTGCCAAATTCATGGAATTTTGGCCAATGGTGTCAAACTTTAAAATTCGTAGGAAAAAGAGATTACGTAATTACTCTGTAATATTAGGGAGGGTGTAGAAATAAGTAATGAACATTATGTAAAGACCATAATGCTAGTCAAAGAATGTTCCCAATGGAAAATAATGTTTCTTTCTGCCTCCAGGACAAAACTTTTATGATCTAAAGGCAAAACAATAACAAAACAACAGCAACAAAACAACCTAACGATACCAAGTGGTTTTCATTGTCATGATCATTAAACGTTTTCTCCAAAGTCTCAACTACAATTTGTTGAGGTTTCATTGAAAATTATACTAAAACAAATTTGTATAAAAGTAAGATGGAGTTATTGGCATCACAAAGATCATAGTCACCTTCTTAAAAATTGCATAATCTTTAATGACTATAAAGGATTTTAAAGACCATCCTTGCGACTAGTTATTAATACATTTTTTTGAGGCTGTAGAAATCAGATAATTTGGGCCAGGCACAGTGGCTCACGCCTGTAATCCCTGCACTTTGGGAGGCTGAGGCGGGTGGATCACCTGAGGTTGGGAGTTCAAGACCGGCCTGACCAACATGGAGAAACCCTGTCTCTACTAAAAAAAAAAAAAAAAAAATAGCCGGGCATGGTGGCACATGCCTGTAATCCCAGCGACTCAGGAGGCTGAGACAGGAGAATCGCTTGAACCTGGGAGGTGGAGCTTGCAGTGAGCCAAGATCACGCCATTGCACTCCAGCCTGGGCAAGAAGAGCTAAACTCCGCCTCAAAAAACAAAAAACAACAATAAAAAAATAGAAATCAGATAATTTGCCCGAAGTCAACAGACAGGACTCCTGAATTTTTTAATCACAGTATCTTACAAGTTTAGTTAGAACCTGAAAGTTAACTGTCCTTCACTTAGCATAAATAATGCACTGGTCACATTGTATAGATACTAATAAGTTACACTTTGGTAGACGGATTTTAAATATTAAAATGATAGATTGGTACAACTACTTTGAAAGTTTGGCAGCAGCTTATAAAGCTCAAGATAGGCTTAACATACAGTTCAGCAACTATGCGTCTAGATGTTTACCCAAATGAGTTGAAAATTTATGTCCACAGAAGAACCTGCATGCAAATGTTGATAGCAGCTTTATTTATAATTGTCAAAAGCTGGAAGCAACTAAAGGGTCCTTCATTAGATGAACTGATAAACTGTGGTACATCCAGATAATGGAATATTATTCAGCACTAAAAAGAAATGAGCAATGAAGCCACAGAAAGACACAAAGGAACCTTAAATGCATATTGCTAAGTGAAAGAAGCCAGTCTGGAAAAGCTACATACTGTACAAGTTAAACTATGGAAAAGGCAAAAGTCAAAACCATAGAGACAGCAGAAAGATCAGTAGTTGCTAGGAGTACAGGGAAGAGGGACAGGATGAATAGGTGGAGCACAGTGGATTTTAAGGGCTGTGACACTATTCTGTATGATATTATAATGGTGGATAGATAGGTGTGTCAAAATCCATACAATTGTATAACAGAGTGAACTGTTATGTAAACTATATTGACTATTGTGACTAGTTAATCATATATCATCATTGGCTCGTTAATTATAACAGATGTACCATACTCGTGCAAGATGGTTAATAATAGGGGAAACTTGGGGAAGAGGGAACTTTCTGCTTAGTTTTTCTGTAAACCTAAAACTGCTCTAAAAAATAGTCTACTAATAACAAAAAAATAAAAACAGGATAGATCATAGCTTAGAAATAAAAAACAATACTCCAAGACAAACAAACAAAAACCCTCATATAATGTCTTTTATATAGTATCCCCCACCTTATTTCTCTAGTTGTTGTTTAATTTTTTTTCATTTATGTTTTATCTCATCAACCTTTAGTAACAGGCAGTTAAAAAAGTAAGCAGGTTGGCAACTTCCTGTGGCATACGTTTCAAGATGTGAGCGGAGATGCCCACCACGTGACTGGCAGGTATCCCTCTCCCTGGCCACACCCTGTCCCTCTTTTCTATATACCCTAGCTTTAGTTGTCTCCTACCTTGCTTTTAACAACAGACAGGGTGAAAATGTGGGCTTGTGGCCGTTGTGCTAAATGTTTCATTTCTATGTATTTTTTAATCCTTACAGCAATTCCCATTTTGTAGATGAGGAAATGAGAGCACTGGAAGAGAGGAAATTCCTACCCATGCAGTCTGATCCTCTGACTGTTAGGCTAATGTGAACACACATGACTCTCTGTCCCAGCCAGCCCCCTGTTGAGTAGGTGGGAAGGGGAGCCGTTTGGAGGACTTGGTCCCAGTCTATGTGCTATTTAAGTGAGCGGTTGATTTTAGCTGTGGTGAATACCACCGCCCCACAGGCTAGTGTCTGCCATTGAGAAGTATCATCTCATCATTTTCAATCCATTAAATGATACATTATCACATTATTATTATATATTATAGTATATATTATCTGGAAACCATATAACTATAATTTTAGTCAACTCTTTTTTTTTTTTTTTGAGACAAAGAGTCTTGCTCTGTTGCCCAGGCTGGAGTGCAGTGGTGTGGTCTCGGCTCGCTGCAACCTCTGCCTTCCGAGTTCAAGCGATTCTCCTGCTGCAGCCTCCCGAGTAGCTGGGGACTACAGGTGTGTGCCAGCACGCCCGGCTAATTTTTTCTATACTTTTAAAAAGTCAACTCTTAATTTCTAGCCTCATATTGAAAAGTGATAGGGTTCAAAAGTAATATCTATTGGCTTTGGAAATAATATTGTATTTAGTATCGTATTTAATGGAAGTTAGCGGATTTAGCTGCTTAATAATGGCTGGAGGCCATTTTGGCTGGAGGCAGTATTAACCTTTGGTTGCTGTCTTGTGGCCTGCAGATGTTTGTAATGCAAGAGATAGGAACTTGTTCCCTAGGAGAGTAAAGCTAAGGTTCACTCTAAGAAAGCCACAAAGCAGACAGTCTACATGTTGTGGATTAAATGTTGATTTTACGTGGGTCATCATTTTTAAAGTCCATTCACCTTATTTTGTGATGAATATTTAAGATTTTGAAGTACATCTCCTCTAATTTGCTTTGTAGTTCTTTTAAGGAAGAATTCCCATTATAGTGGGGCTGGGGAGATAACTATTATGTTTCCTTACAATTGTTTTCTTAATATAAAGCAGACAATAGCAGGATATTTAATGAAATACATCATGAATTTAATCCTAGACCAAAGCAAAGTGTTTTCAAGGTGTTTAAAAAATTTATTTTCACGTAGATTATATTAAAATTCATATCATTTAAGTTAAAATTTTTTTTTTGAGACAGTTTACTTCTGAAGCATAAAACATTCTTCCTGATGTTAGAATTACTTTAATAAGCTATTTTGCATTTCCTTAGAGCGCAAAATAAGTTTGCTAAAGAGGTTAACATGTGTTAAACTTTTTAATATTTCCATAAAAAAAAGATAGTGTTGGAAAAATGCAAGGTTATTCCATTTACTTTCCAAATGTCTTGTATTAAACTTTTTTTGACCTAGTAGATGACTAGTACAAATAGAACTTTTAAAGATTAGGATATACCTGCTATTTGTAAGGTCAATTTTTTTAATGCTCAATTCAAATAATAAAATATATCTATTTTTGTATTTTCTGTAACAATATAGAAGTAGTTCTCATTTCTTTTTCTATAAGATGAATTTTTATATCTTTACTTGGCAAGTCTGAAATAGTGGTGGTTCTGGGGTTGATTCATGTATTTGTTTTTCCTACTGTCTAATTCTCATATGTGGTTTTAATTTTTTAATAGCAAATATATATTTTCGTATGTAAATAGTCAGCGTGTGTGTGTGCGTCTGTGTGTTTGTGTATTCCCCCCCCCCCTTACTATGGAGATCATGCATATCAGTGCAGAGCTTGGGGAAAACAGAAAAACAAACATGACCTTTGATCCCTCCAGAGATAACATAATCTCTTAGTCATATAAAGATAAGGTCCATCTCTTAGTCATATAGACAAGATTTATATCTTAGTCATATATGGCTATATACATAAATATGTGCATATTGCCAGAGATTGTTAAAGCATGTACATGCATACGTAAATAATTTTTAAAGTGAAAGAGAACCCTGTAACACCTTACAGGGTGGCTATGTTCTTTTAAGGTTTCGTGGGTACCTCACTGTAATTCTAGAGCCAGCACCTGGCTCAGGTTCACCCATGACATTTTCAGCTGATCTTTCGCTTGTTTTCTAGTTGACCTTCAAACAGAAAGTTCATAGCCTCTTCTCAGCTGGTAATGTGATTTACTTCTTATGTCTGGGAAGTCAAGACTGTTGCTGAATTCATTGTTTTAAGGGGATTGAGGTCCTTGGTTTAATGCCAGGACGTTCCCAGCTGACAGAAAACTAAATCCGCCAACCCTAATTTCTAAGATTACCAGGTTTGTGGCTCATGGACATCTTAGATCCTAGGTCGAGCAACTCTTAGGCTGTTCCTGGCACACCACATACATATGGGGTTGTGTATTGATTTTAATTCAAGTATCATTTTAGCATTGATTGGCAAACACCCTAGTGGCTTTCAGTCAGAAAAATTCAGTGCAGCAACTAACCTGCTGCTGCTTCTGCCTTAAAGTCAGTATTTGAGTTAATGGTTGTTTAACTTTGCAATTTTGACTCTGTGTTAAAATGTATACTTTTTCTTAATTTTCAAAATAGGAAGTGAGGTGTGCTCTTCAGGTTCTCGAGCTCCCAGCAGGGAGGTTATGAAATATAAATGCAAGGAGACACTGGATGAGCGCCACACAAGGCAGTATCACAGCTCACTCCCCCAAGAAGGAAGCACGTCATCATTTCTTACGCCGTAAGAAAGAGCCATCCTGTCACAGGAAAATGAGATTGAAGAATTAGTCTGATTAAAAACAAATTACCAGAGTTGCTGTTCAGTTAGCTGGCCTGCAGAATATTAGCAGCTGTGGTTGGAAAGCCATCAGGAGTTTCTCTCAAGCAAGACCAAGCTGGTTTCCTTGGATCCCTGTCTTGTGCCCCAGCCTGTTTTATGCCTTTACTACCCTCACTTTAGCTTTTCCCAGTATGAAACTGGCAAGGTAGAGGAAGAGTTTATAAATTCATTCTTACTAGGAGTGAGTTTTTTTCTTTATAGATACTAGTAATCTAAAAGTAGAAGTAGTGTAAATAATTCTTACAGCAGATAATTCAATTGGACATCAGCAGTTGTGCTATCTGTATATGCAAATACTCTAAGAAATTTAATATTTTATCAAAAGGCACAACTCCAAAAATGAAATCTAATGGCTTGTTTCTATGGTAACCACTGTTGAAATATGTCTAGCCAGTGTGTGTCTTCCCATAATTTTTCTCTGAGAGTTTCAGGGAGTTCATTAAATTTGCTTTCCCAACATAGATAGATGATCAATCAATCGATAGAGATAACAGATAAATTTTTCCCCCAATGGGGATATGAGACTATTACAGAAGTCTCTTTAGCTTCATATAGAGTATGACTTCATTCTTAGACATGAATATATTTGGCTCAGGGACAAGCCTATTGTTTTGTAAATTTAGTTTAAACCAGTAATAAAGCCAGGTTAGTAATAATTTCTAAAACAAGAGATTAATCTTGCTTCATAAATGTTTTCTGGTATTTATATATGGAACTGTTGGATTGCACACACACTGATTTCTAGGATGACCAATGTCCTTTTAAAACTGAAATTTATTTGCTGTTCCTTTGAGACCTTGTTCGATTTCTTTATTGCTCATCCACCATTGTCTTTGTTATCCACCAGGACCTTGAGTGTCCGTCCACCTTGATGGAGTTCTGACCTGGATTTGATCAACACCCCTTTGTGGCCTTTCTTCCTTGTCAGAGGTTGTGTGCTGCAAATACAATGAAAGTCACAACTTATTTATTCAGAGATCTTGATGTTTCCCAGCAGGTTCATTCAGAAAAGCTGACTACAATGTTTCCAGAGATACAGAAGAGATTCCATTGCATTTTACATTTAAGAGAAAGTAAATTATTGGTTTGTTTTGGTAAATTTTTCACCAATCTCAAGGCCTGTCATGTCACAAAACAAACAGATGTGGTCAGATATTCTAGTGATATAAGTGTGCACTCACTGTGAGTATTAACATTATGGCAGGGTTCATGGAATTTCTCTGGTTACATTCAAAGGGAAAACATTTTGTAAAGTAAAGTGGCAGGAAACAGATACTGAAGAAATAAAACTACACTGGGTCTGACAACCTGGGACTTTCATTAGTCTACAAAGTTGACAGACTAGGATGTCTCTGAACCTGTTAGATATGGTTGGTCATAATAACATTTAATTGTTCGTTGAGGAGGGAAAACTATTTAACTTAAGGGCCCTTCCTCTGTACTTTCAAGCTCTCTCAGACTTCCCAAATAAGAGCACTGGGCCAGGCACAGTGGTTCACGCCTGTAATCCCAGCATTTTGGGAGACTGAGGCGGGCAGATCATGAGGTGAGGAGATCGAGACCATCCTGGCTAACATGGTGAAACCCCATCTTTACTAAAAATACAAAAAATTACCCGGGTGAGGTGGTGGGCTCCTGTATTCCCAGCTACTCGGGAGGCTGAGGCAGGAGAATCGCTTGAACCCAGTGTTCTCACAGAACTCACTTGAGTGCAGTGAGCCAAGATTGTGCCACTGCACTCCAGCCTGGGCGACAGAGAGAGACTCTGCCTCAAGAAAAATAAATAAATAAAACCATTGGCCCTCCTGAGTCCTGGAGAATGGGTTTGCACAATTTCACAGTGGAATCATGGACATAGTATAAGTGTGTGTAGTTTTCAATTTTAATCTGTAGTCTCAATTCTTTCAAGAAGTAGCTGAACAGTGAGAGGCACAGTTTTCTGAACAGTGAGCTAAAGTAGGGTAGCTTCATGCAATCAGTGGTTTCATTTCCTGGAATCCCACAGACTCTCTTGTTTGCTTCCGCCTCTATTGCTCTGTGTTCAGGCTTTACCATTTCTCTTCTGGACAAACACAGGAAACTCTTTACCTGCCTCCTGCTTTGCACATATGGCCAGCCCCTTGGTTCACCTTCCATACTGCCAACCAAATGTTCTTTCTAAAGGCAAAACTAAACATCATGGCATGACTTTGCTTAAAATCTTTTGAACACTTCTCTTCCTTTGCAAGGCATCTAAATCCCAGAGTGTCTCAGACCTACTTGGCTTCCCAAGTGCTTTGTGCTAATTGCGTGAACTCTTTCTAGGTCCCACCCTGCAGGCCTGAGCTCCCTCTTGGCTTAGGTATGTCTCTGGCCTAGCATACTGTTTCTAATCGTTCGTTGACGTACCTTCCTGACTAAACTCTTAAAAGTATTTTGAGCACTGTTTCTTGCTTGTTTTTGGTTAACAAATACTGAGCCCAGCACCTGGCACCTAGGTGGTGCTCAGTAAATGTTGGTTATAGGAGTGAATAAATGAATGAAGGAATGAGTTAGTGATTATATCACATAGGAAGCAGAGGTGAAGGAGGCGCTGCATTTAGTTAGTAAAACAGACTTGAGCTGCAATTAACAGATTTCAACAAGAGTGAGGCTGGTTGGTTGCTGGGTGGTCCCCATAAGGACATAGCCCTGGTAAATAGCCACAGGACCAAAATCAGTTTTATTAGTTCTTTTAGAGAGATGGGACTTGCAAGAATTGACTTATAGTTACATTTATGAGAGATTAATTCATAATTGATATGCTCATGTATTCCTTGACAATGAAAAGAGGAAGGCCAGGCAGCACAACTGACATGGGTCATTTGCTCAGGCCACATCCTGCTGGTAAGTAAGTTCATTCAGGAGGCCCAATATTAGAGCTTACTAAATTCTAATATGAGTAAATGCATCCTTTCTTTTCTTTTTTTTTTTTTTAAATGCATCCTTTCTAATTGTCTCCAAGGGATTGTCCATCAAGCTGGATTACCCAGAAGAATAATTGTTTTCCTGTTTAAAAATGTTCTTAAATAAGTAAAAGTTTTTTGAAGACAGGGTCTCACTGTGTTGCCCAGGCTCAAACTCCTTGGCTCAAAGGATCCTCTTTGCCTCCACCTCCCGGGTAGCTGGGACTGCAGGCTTGTGCCACAATCCCTGACTTTTTTAGTTGAAGGGCTTTTCTCTATAGAATACTGACTTCTACACAGTCCTTAACAGCAATCAAAACAGTTCTACCTTTGTAATAATAATGGCTAATTCTTAAATGTTTACTGTGTTGGGCACCATTCTAAATGCTTTATCTGCTTTGACTTAATCGTCACAACCCTATGATGTAATTACTATTATTAGCTCTGTTTTTATAGACTGGGAAACCAAGAGCAAAGATGTTAAGTGATTTATCTCTGTTCTAAGGGGTGCTGGAATTTGAACCTATGCAGCTCTACTCAATACCTCTGCTTTTAACCACACACTGATCTTCCTTTCTATGAATGCAACCAGCATTTCTTGGGTTTGCTTTGTGTGAATTCATTTAATTCTCCTAGCAACTTCTGCAAATTAGGTGTTAAATCTCTTTTGCTTGCAACCAAAAAAAAAAAAAAAAAAAAAAAAAAAAAATTTTGGTTTTTTTGTTTCAAAAAAAAAAAAAGTCTTGGTTTTTTGGTTGCAAGCAACAGACTAAAGCAAAAAAGATTTTACCATGTCCTATACCTGAGCTATCTTTGGGTCAGGTTGCTGACTATGATGATGGGTGCCTCAGTTGGTGTGGGGAGGGACAACTTTTCACAAAGGAAGAGGAGACGATGGAGAAACAAAATCACATGAAGAGGTGGAAGTTTAAATGACTTGCCCAAGGTCACCCAGCTAGTGAGTGCCAAAGGTGGGATTTGGCCCTAGGCTGCCTCCAGCACCATCTGGGTTCACTCTGATTTGAATGGACCCTTTGCAAACTGTACATCCTGCTGCTGCTGTTCTTTCGTCAGCAGGTTATGCTATCATAACCATAACATGTATCATTTACTTTATTCCATTCTGGTTCTAAGGATACACTGTGACCACCTTCCATGAATCTGGCTGTTTCCCAAATGTAGTGCACATTGTTTTATTTAATTCTAAACTATCTTTTAGGATAGTTACATAAACAGTTTAGTTCATCTAAAATTTTAACTAAAATTTGTAGTGCTTTCCACTTCTGAAAGTGACCTTTTTTTCTGAGCTGGCCGCAAATTCTGGAGAAGTCTTGACTGAAGCTCTGTGAGCAAACCAGAGCTTTTTCAGGTTAAGGTTTATGCAAAACATTGACCTTCGTGGAAATTTTGATTCTTGATCACTTGGGTAAGCATGTAAGTTCATGGAAATGCCCATCTATTCACTGTCACCTCACAGCCCTACTGTACAGGTCCTTGCTGGGGAGCATGCTCTCTGGAAGGTGGCTTATACTTTGCACTTCTGAATCTGTTTGTGAGGAAATGACAGTATTTTTCCGCACTTGCACCACTGACTGAAGTGCTGATCCTTGATGTGTTTAGTTTTTACCTGTGCTCATGTCTACATCAAAAACAGAGGAAGCCACAGGAAATTGCTGCCTGTATTTCCAGGAAACTTAACTACATCATCGGCTCCCCAATCCGCACAACCCCGAAGACCCCAATGCTGGCTTCAGGGTTGCTGATGTGGGTGGTGATAAGGGGCTGGGAGTGTTCTCATCCTGTTGCTCTGCCAGTGAAAGCCCAGAAGAGATGAAGGGCTTTTCAGACTAACAGGAAAACCCTGAGTCTGGTTCTATAAGCACTCAGTCTCTGAACATGCAGACAGTGTGGGTGAAGTGAGGGATAATTCATCCCAAGGCTGGTGGTCCTCTTTCTTTCTGCTCAGGTGTGCTGTCTTGTCCCTGGTCCATAGGGCTGTGGCTGGCATTCTCTCTGATCACAGAAAATTGAAATGATCCTGGGAAAATTGTCACATGAGCCTGTGGATGGGGTCAGGAGAGATAAAGACCATAGGTTTTACACTGGCCACCAGTAGTTCTTTAAAGAATTATAATAACATAATTGTAATACCAGTCACTGATATTTATTGAGCATTAACATTGGTGTGCCAGGCATTTTGTTGAGGACCCTATGAGCATTAATGTAACCCTCACATAAACCCCAAAAGGGACTCTTCATTATTCCCAGTTGTCAGGTGAGGTACCTGAGACTCATAGAGTTTAATACCTTGTCCAGGGTCATATAGCCATTAAAGGATGTCAAACTTGAACCTAAATCTATGTCATTCCAAGCCAGCACTATACATAGTCAAGTAGGTTTTACTGGAGGGTGGAGTGGGGCTGGCAGCCTGTGTGCACAGGCAGACGGAAGCAGACAAGATCCATCCAAGGCAGGCTGAAGACTTATACCCAGAGAAGGCTTTGGTGTAGATCTGCCAAAGTGATATTCTCACGTAGAAGAAAGGATTGGGTGATAGTCCAATAAATATCACAGGGAGCTTATGTGTCTTCTGGGGCCTGGCCAAAGTCATGAGTGCAAGCTCCCAAATAAAAAAAAGGTGGCTTCTCACCTCATCATGATCCCAGCTTCCTAGCATAGCACTGTTCTCTATTTTGGCTTATCAATCCAAAATGTGATTAAAACAAGTATGAGAAATTGATGTTGTTTCAGCTTCTCTGTGAACTGAAACAAATTCTTGTTGAAGCATGAAATCTCCTGCCTCGTGGATCAAAGAGAGATGGTCTGGAAGAAAAGCCCCCATAAATATTTGAGGCTTAATGAAGGCTATCTATTGAATAATACCCCTGCATTATTGTAAAAAATTTTAATTTGGCTCCAGAGATACTCCCCAGTAAAGCAGACAACAAAAAAGTGAGAAAATGAGGCTAGGAATTAATAAAAGATGTCAAGAAGACCATTTAAGGACTTGCTAGAGACAGGCCATAAATGTGGTTTTGAACTTTTTGGCAGCTATTACGAAGATGGAAAGAGAAGTGTCATGGGAATCAATTTTCAAAACTTAAAAGTTCTCTTAAAATTCTAGCAGAAAAATAGTTTGCAGCTCTACACAGGTATTGGCTAGTGTTAGTTTAAAGTGGTTGACATGCAGCCCTACTGCACACCTCTTTATATTCCATTTGTGTTTAGGATTAGAAAAACTTACAGAGTATGATCTATCATATGTGTACTTCTGGATTATTTCAAGATTGATAATCTGGTTTGTGTATTATCTTGGTCTTCATTTCTCTTTCCTTCTGGACCTGTTGTTCATCTGCTGGACATTTCTTATTATCATTTCTGCTAAATTTTAAACAGGGAAAATAAAAATAAATACACAATTCCAGCTATTTGCAGAGGTGATTTTAATGCTTTGTCAACTAAAGGGAATTTCAAGAGAGATCTTTCTACATCAGTCTACTCATAATAGACCTCCTGGCTATCTTGGGTTGAGCCTGCCTGCAGGTGTGCTCGACCTGGGCCGCAGATTAAGGCAGGTAAGGGAGAAATACCTGCAGAGGTGGTAGGTTTTGACCCCATTATACCTAAGATAAAGGTCACTCCTTGTGAATTGATACAGAATGTGAAAAGGGTGGAAACTGCTGATTAAAACAAGGTGTTTTGATTATCTGGTTTTCAGTAGTAAATATTTTCCTCTTTTCCAGTTATAAAGAGTTGAAAACCTTGCAAGGCACTCTTGTATAATTGTGCCCTTAAAAGGTTTAGATAACTGGGCTTTCTCTCGCTCTCTCTCTGAACCAAATATATTGTGTCTACTGAAAGTTTGAAGATCAGTACATTTCCTCCTGTTTGGAAAATAATAACGCCTAGGTTTCACTAGAATTCTTTTTATCTCCAAGGCTCTCTTAAATATTGACTAATTAAGTAAAAAAGAAGGAAGTCTGGCTAAATAGCCTCACTTTGAGGATCAGCCCAGTGGACTTAGAATACCCAGTGATTTGCTGTGTCTCTGAAACAAACAACTGGAAATCTTTTATTATTGGCTGTAATAGCAAGTGGCATCTCTTATTATGTTTGGCAGCTGACATTTCAAATTGCATTTTGGTGGGTTGTTATACATGAAATCGTAGGATATGAGTAGACTAAAAATGAGAATTTGCAGCCCAGGGATGACATGAAATATCTAACATCTAGGGGTTGCCATGACAACTCATCAGGATGTTGCTTTGTGATCTTTTGGATTAGGCTGTGGCCCAGGGTCACTGGATTGGAATTGGAGAATGGTTTGGTAACAGGATGTGAATGTTGTACCTTTACTCAGTGGCATTTGAGTTTGCAGTTTGGTCATGTTGCTAAGGTCAAATAGAAATGACATTGAGGGAATATTTAAATTCCTGCAGAACCTAGGCAAGGTCACATTTGTCAGCAAAAATACTCAGATGGACTAGTCTGAGACTTAGCAACTGAAAGACAGGATTTCCTGTCCTTGGTAGATAGATTAAAAGTATGCACATATCCATTTATATATGCCTATCCCTGAACAGTTGTATGTATGAAAATTTGGGAAATTAAATGCTTTTTATAATTGTCTTCTGTTATAAAATTGGAACTGAACATCCCTGAGAAAACAGTTTGGCTACAAACAAACCACAGCTGCTTTCTAGTGCTCTGTGTCCTCCCTTTCAGCTGGAAATGGCCTGCAGGGTGTGGAATTTGGACCAGGGAAGGGAATTCGGCAGAGAGAGGAAGGAGGCAATTGGGAAACAGGGTACCACATTCCTCATCCCCCACATTGGCCTTGACCACAAGGACAGCATCTTCCACATGATAATGCACCTCTCAGGCATGCTTCTCACCAGGGATGATCAATGGAAGCAACCTGGAAACTAAAGAGCTCTGTTCCTAAGTCTGATCCCAGTTCTGCCACTCACACTGTGATCTTGAGCAAAACACATTTCAACTCTGGGTTCCCCTAGGAAATGAGGGGGCTGAGTTTCCTCTGGCTGTCAAGTTCTGCTATTTATCATCATGTGGGGGCAGAGCCTGGTCTCCACATAGCTTTTCTTTGCCATTAAGCCCACATTCCCATCATAACTTTGCAGTAGAAGTACCGTTCATGGTTAGTGGGACCTCTTAATAATTAAAAGAAAGAGAAAAAGGATTTCTTCCTATCCCCATACCTTTTAAAGTTGTGGTTGTCTGAAGCAAAGGCTGCCATGCAGTGAGGAAAGGATGAAATTCCAGACAGAAGACAGTCAGTTGCAATAAGTTGTCATACTACCAGTACTGTCAGCATCAGCTCAGCTTATATTTATTGAGTATTTTCTATATGGAGACAGTGCTAAGCCCTTTATATACATAAAACTGTTTAATCCTTAGGACATATTCACATGTACACATGTATAGGTATGATGCATGTGATTAAAATTGAGCATTTGCTGTGTACCAGGTGTTATGCCAAATCCGTACAATAATCCACTGAGGTCAATAAATGGATTCAGCCAGTCAAGCCTCACAACAAAGGAGGTGTTATCAGTTATCTCTGTTTTTACAAATAAGGAAACTAAGCCATAGCTAACTAGTGGAGCAGGGATTTGAACCCACGTAGTATGGCCCCAGCACCCTCTCTACCTGTGGTTCTCCTCACTGATGACGTAACCACACCTGGGGAACTTTAGAAATATAAGAATCTTGGGGCCCCATTCTGGATCAGTCAGAATCTCAGGGATTGTGTCCCAGACCCAGGTTTGCTAATATGCAGCCAGGGCTGGGAACCACTGCCTCAGATGGAATACCAGGGTTATGTTGTTGGAGAGTTGCCTGTAGCCCTACAGCCAGCAGATGACTGACCTAGGACTTGCATCAGGCCGTAGGCTCTCAAGTTGAATATCTTGATGGCACAATGGGCAACAATGCAGTTGTTGTTATCTGGGCTCATATCTACCACCATGCCTACTTCTCTCTCCTAGTCTAAATCCCAAAGCCACAAGTTCATTTAGGGCCATTTAAAGACTATAGGCTACACCAATTATGAGAATCAGAGCACAAACTTCTTGTTGCAGCCAAAGTAGTGATTTCCTACTTAAAAGTTTCAGAGGTAACCTTTTCTTTTACCTGTCACCAACTTAAATGTAAGTTATTGTGCTCTTTCCTCATTGAGCAAAATCTTGTACTGACAGAGTCTAGGACAGTGGTTCTAAAACTTTGATGCACATTAGAATCTCCTGGGGATCTTTAAGAGCTACAGATGCCTGGCTTCCACCCCAGACATTTTTTTTTTTCTTTTTTTATTTGAGACGAAGTCTCTCTTTATAGCCCAGGCTGGAGTGCAGTGGCATGATCTCTGCTCACCACAACCTCCGCCTCCCAAGTTCAAGCAATTCTCTGGCCTCAGCCTCCAGAGTAGCTAGCATTACAGGCGCGCACCACTGCACCCGGCTAATTTTTCTTATTTTTAGTAGAGACGGGGTTTCACCATGTTGGCCAGGCTGGTCTTGTACTCCTGACCTCAGGTAATCTGCCCACCTTGACCTCCCAAAGTGCTGGGATTACAGGCGTGAGCCACTGCCCGGCCTCTGATTTTATTAGTGTGGGATGTGACCTCAACTATGGGAGTTTGTAAACCTCTCCAGGTGATTCTGATGTGCTGCAGAGTTTGAACAGTGGTTTAAGAACTTGGTCTGTGAGTTCACAGATGTATTGACTTGAGAAGACTGTGGAATCACCTCGTGGATAGAACTCACTTTTTAACTCTCTGACAGTGTCCTTGCATTTCAGCTGGCAGGAATAATTTGCGTTTAATTCCACCCATTTCACTACCTGACTTGGAATTGTACCTTGTTGTCAAATGATGGTTCCTCCCCAAAGGTTGTTCTTATGCTTAGGCTCATGCAGTGATATTGGCAACATGTCTGTAAGATCCCTTTGTAAAGTTCTGAGTCTCATTTGACTCTCTTATTTCCACTATAGAATATTTTTTGTGTTATTTTACCTTTCAAAACATTTTTCTTTTGAGACAGTGTCTTGCTGCCACCCAGGCTGGAGTGCAGTGGTGCCGTCTCGGCTCACTGCCCCCACCACCTCCTGGGTTCAAGCAGTTCTCCACCTCAGCCTCCAGAATAGCTGGGATTACAGGTGTGTGCCACCAAGCCCAGCTAATTTTTGTAATTTTAGTAGAGACAAAGTTTCTTTTCACTGTGTTGCCCAGGTTGGTCTCAAACTCCTGGTCTCCAGCAATCTGCCTGCCTTGACCTTCCAAAAAGTGCTGGGATTATAGGCGTGAGCCACCACGCCCTGCCTGAAAATGTTTTTATGATTTTAATACATGTTGCTTTTTTTCTTCCAAGAGCAAAATAAACACCTCTTCCATGTAATGCCTTATAATAATAACCCACCTATGGTTCTTTTCCCAAAATGGCTGACCATCAGACTCACTGTTGGGAGACAGCAGCTGACATACCTGTAGTGTTTAACAGCTGATAACATCCCACAGATAGAGAGTGATATGGTGGAAAGTTGGAGATTATGTAAAGAAGAATTGACTCAGACTTTATCCTCAGAGATTTTAGTAAAGTCAGATTCACATAATCAACTGGAAAACATAGATGTATTATAAAAGTATATTAAAGCAGAAGTGTAAATTTGTTGGCAAGTTTGCAAATGTACTGGATTAATCTAGAAATCATTTTTGCAGTAAGTCTTAAATAGATTTTTAAATGGAGAAGAGATGTTATTTTGTGGATAAAAAGAGACAGGTAATTTACAATTCTTGCTAAAGGCTGGGGATGGCAAATGGAGCTAGCTAGGCTGGTATGAAAAATATAAAACTGGGTATAGCAGATAATGAGGAAGGATTGCTGAGGTGGATAGAGCTAGCTATTGCGTGAGATTTAATAGCAAGAATACTTTGGAAGAGTTTTTTTTTTTTTTTTTTTTTTTAAGAAAAATATATATATCAGGAATTTCTGTTTTCCTTTGTGTGGTTGTTGAGTCTAGTTGATTTCTAGTCTGTAATTTTGTTGGTATTTCAGATCACCAAACAAGGCTGGTTAGATGGGTTGGTTATGCTTCTCTTGAGGGTAAAGCTTTTTTTTGAAATTAACTCTGCTTCTTTAGGTTTAAAAATTTCTAATTCTGTCTTGTCTACATCTTGCTGCTGTAATCCCCAAGAAAAGAAAAAGGGGTTAGGATGCCTCTCTTTTGAAATGGAGGGGTCAGAGTAGGCAGGGGGCTGTCACTGTTGTTTCTCTTTGTTCAGGAATTAGAACATGTGAGCAAGTGGTTCCACCCCTCATTTTGTGAGCTGTTTTCCTCTGATATTTCCTAATTTTTCCCATGACGTTTCAGCCTGTTTCTTCACAAGATTGTAAGGCCTGAAAGACCCCATTGTTTGACAGGAGTGCAGGCTTGTGCACATTTGCTGATCTGGCTGCCCGGGATCTGAGTGTGGGTGGTACACTGCCGAGGGATCGTGCAGATGGAAGAATGCATGGAGCAGACTCCTGGTAGTTTAAACACTTTCTGTATATTAGGAGTTCATAGAATGTCTTTTTGCAGACAGAAGATGCTGCACTTTAAAAACGTTATTCACAAACTGAAATCTCATTGACAAAAATAGGGACATTCCATTTGGCTAAGAAAAGTTTCTTAATGGCAAATCAAATGGATGAAGGGCTTATTCAAACTTCACTTCATCTTCAGATAGATTCACTTTTGTTCTTGCAATTCACGCACATTCCTTGATGGCCTGTCTTGGATTTATGTGAGCCTTTGGAGCAGCAACCTCACATACGATGCATGGCAAATCCTAGTCAATGCATACTTTTTGAGAGTGCAAGATGTTAATTACAGTAAGAGAAGGGAAATTCAGTAACAGAGGAATCCCAACTAAAGTTAAATAGATGTGTTTGAATAAAGGAGCTGAAGTTTAATATTAATGGGGTTTTCTCTAAATGAAGTTAACATATTGTTGTTGTATTAACTTTTCAGGAGTTTGAGGCTGCAACGAGCTGTTATCGCACCATTGTCCTCCAGCCTGGATGACAGAGTGAGACCCTGTCTCTTAAAAAAAAAAAAAAAAAAAAAAAAAAAAAAATTCTAAGGACTTGGGTTTGAGTAACAGTAATAGAGCAATAGAAGTCATTGCATTTATATACACTTATAAAATAGCATTCACATTTCCAATCAGATTTACAAAATTCTCCCTTATTTTTAAATGTTCTCAGTGGTAGCAGTGACATTGGGACTAGAGTCAGTATTGTGAGTCGTTTATGCACATCTCTTTACAACTCTATGTTCAGTGAGTCATGCTGGAGGCTTGAAATCAGCCATGGTGGGAGAGTTTACACCATGGAAATCAACAGACACTACAAATTGGTGCTCCTCACCCTCAGAGCCTATTTTTAAACATTTAGCAGCATGCCCAAAATGGAGTTGAGCAGTCAGGGATTCTCCTCTTGAGGCAAGTCATGTAGTGCTTCTGCTCAACCAAACAGCCAACATGGACGTTTTGCAATGTAGGCTGTGTGGCTCCTGAAGAAAAGTAGCTCCCCATTCTTCTCTTGGAGCCAAAGCCTTACTGTTATCATAAAGCTATTCATGCTGTGGCCACCACTGTCCTCCTGACTCTCACCTCCAGATGCCTGGTTTCACCTGTTTCTGTAGAACGTCCTAGACCCACTCCTATTTTAGGGCCTTTTCTCTAGGGCAGTGGTTCTCAAACTTCAGGGCACATCAGAATCACCTGGAGAGTTTGAAAACCAGACTGCTGGGTGCCACTCTAGCATTTCTGAGCTAGTGACAAGTTTCAGGGTAATGCTGGTGGCCTTAGAACCCCACTTGGAGAACCACTGCTTGAACTGATGGCCTCTTGGTTTACCTCTCCCCTCCTTCAGATCTCTGATCCACTTTTACTTTCTCTCAATAAGGCCCACCCTGACTCTCCTATGTAAAATTGCAACCTTCCTCCTCCACCACAGTTCCAATTCCTGACTCCAATTTTTATTTATTTTAAGTTCTGGGATACATGTGCAGGATGTGCAGGTTTGTTACATAGGTAAATGTATGGCATGGTGGTTTGCTGCACCTATCAATCTGTCACCTAGGTATTAAGCCCCACATGCAATAGCTATTTATCCTGATACTCTCCCTCCCCACCCCCCTCTGACAGGCCCCAGTGTGTGTTGTTCCCCTTCCTGTGTCCATGTGTTCTCAATGTTCAGCTCCCACTTATAAGTGTGAACATGTGGTGTTTGCCTCACAATTTTTTTTCATTGCACCTTTCACCTATTACCTTACAGCAAGTTTCTTATTTGTGATTATTGTCTGTCTCTCCCCACTAAACTCTAAATTTCACAAAGATAGGGAATTTTGTCTATTTTTTTAAAAAAAAAAACAAGGTATCACTCCCATTGCCCAGGCTGGAGTGCAGTGGCATGATCACAGCTCACGGCAGCCTCGAACTCCTGGGACTGGGCTTGGGTGATTCTCCGCCATCAGCCTCCCGAGTAGCTGGGACTACAGGTGTGCACCCCCATGCCCAGCTAATATTTTGTATTTTTAGTAGAGATTGGGTTTTGCCATGTTGCCCAAGCTGGTCTTGAACTCCTGGGCTCAAGTGACCCACCCGCCTCGGCCTCCAAAAGTGCTGGGATTACAGGTGTGAGCCAGCATGCCCAACCTTGTTTTTTTTTTTCATTTTGTTTGTTTGTTTGTTTTCATGAAGTATTTCAAGCCTCTAGAACAGTGCCTAGTGGCAGGTGCTCAATAAATTGTTGAATGAATTAATGGATGAACAACATTGAGAAGTGAATACTGTATTTCAAATTTTGGTCCCAGCCTTTTAAATTCTAATTCACCAGAGAATCTTAAAACACTTTCTGCAGTTGTGTTTCTCAGCTTCACTGCTCTTAGGATAATGAGGAATGGTTTCTGCCCTAGGTTGAAGTTTGGGAATGAACTTGATGATCCTTAAAATAGCAGGTGCACCAAATTGTTGTTCTTCCATTTACATTTTAACCTCCAAGTCCCTAAGCCAGTGATCTTCAAACTCTGGTTTGCAGAAGTTCCCTGGAGATACTTCAGAGGCTCTGCAAACATTTAATTTGCATTTCATTTTAATATATTTTAAACTATGTGTTATAACTATGATAAAAGAAAATGCACACAAATGTGTTACTTACCAAATTTTAACACATTAGGGCCACCAGCACATTGAATTGGACTGCCACGTTAACGTTGAAATAGTGTTTTCCACTATTTTGGCTTACATATTTGAACTTCTTATAAATAAATGAATCATTGATTAGGAAGTTCCATCCCAGTATTTCTCGTATTCCAGCCTGATCATAAATTGAACAGGCAAATTCCTCTTGTCACACATATTCAGCACACTTGATGACATGCCAGGCAGCTGTTCAGAGCCTCTGTGGGATGCAGGCTTCTGTGTAGATTAATGGCTAGTTGCACAATAAGTGAACACCACACACAACACTTAGTGACGGATATTCTGTTAGATTGTCATGTCTATCCACTCTACATTTCAGATACTCTGACTTTTACCTGAAATAGTTGTCAGATTATCATTAGTGATTAAAATTTGAAATAAAAAAATCTTGACTACTGCATTTTCTCCAAGCTTTTAGATTAGGTTGAGGCATAGTATTAATCAAATGAAATGCTAAAGAACTGTTATAATTTCCAATACAACTATGCCTTACAATTCAAATCTGCTCATTTCCAGAATTGAGATGCTGAAATTTCCCATTGTGAATTCCAGTGCAAAGGAATTTGAACTTCTTATATTCATGTCAGTTTTGTTTCTCAGTTTCAGATAGTAAGTAGTAAGAGTAGCAAATAGCAAGAGATTTTTCTGAAAATTTGAGTTTTGAGAGCAGAGATTCAGATAGTGTTATCTGTATTATCTAGGAGTATCAATTTTCTTAATACAGTACAACTAAATACACAGAAGTAAATCATATTCTGGATCACTTTTAAAAATCAATTGAGGCTGAGCCTGGTAGCTCATACCTATAATCCCAGCATTTTGGGAGCCTGAGGCAAGTGGATTGCTTGAGTCCAGGTGTTCAAGACCATCCTGAGCAACATGGCAAAACCCCATCTCTACTAAAAAAAAAACACAAAAAATTAGCTGGGTGTGGTGATGTGCACCTGTAGTCCCAGCTACTTGGGAGGCTGAGGTGAGAGAATCACCTGAGCCCAGGAGGTCAAGGCTGCAGTGAGCTAAGATCACACCACCGCACTCCAGCCTGGGCTACTGCAGTGAGACACTGTCTCAAAAAAGTCAGCTGATACAGGCCTTACTATCTGAAAGCCCCACTCCATCTCACAAGTCCCATTGCATACATTATATGAAACAATTCTAAGTTATACTTTATGGAACATTTTGTAGGCCTCTTTGCATATCTGTTTATTAATGTACTTAATGCTCTGTTGTAATTTGTTTTGTCTCCTACACTATATTTGAGCTCTTTGAAAGTAAGAATTGCGTTGTGGCTTTGCTTCCCCAGTGCCCAGCATTGCCTAACATGTGGTGGGTACTCAGCACATGTTTATTAAGTGTCAGAAGTAAATGCTCGGTGCCGCCAAGTGCAAATAGCACCCAGGCAAAAGTTTTCTCAGCAAGGCAATTTACTTCTATAGAAGGGTGCATCTCATGGATGGAGCAATGGTGAGAGGACACCGGACAAGGAAGGGGAAGGGGGTCTTATCCTTAACGCAGCTAGTCCCTACTGCTCTGTCTTTCTCCTATTGGCTAGAGTTGGACCGCACAGTCTAAGCTAATTCTGGTTGGCTATTTTAAAGAGATCAGGGGTGCACGCTGGAGTGGCAGGGTGAGTAGTTTTGGCAGGAAGGACTGTTACAGAGCAGGTGACAAAGGATGACTAAGGACAGTGCAGATGACTAAGGACAGAGCAGTTGACTAAGGACAGAGCAGGTGACTAAGGATGACTAAAGACAGAGCAGATGATGGAGGCCAGGAGGGGGTTGTTTACTGAAACTAGGGGCAAGGAGACATAAAGAATGAGGAAGTTTTAAACTTTAAGATGGAGAACAAAGAACAGGGGAGCTGAACATACTGACATATTGGTTCTTTGAAGAGGAATTTACTATATCCTACATAAGTGACATTGCATTCTACTACAGAAGGAAACAAGCTTGAAAGGAACAATGAAACTTCATATTAAATACACAATCAGTGATCTTTCATTCTAAGCACAAATTTCAGCATGAAAAAAATTTAATGGTTCTGTGAGTCCTTCACTTGATCCCTCACATACAGTCTTCTAAAGTTTTCTGAATTCCTTTTACAAGTATTTTCTGACTCTGACTCTTCCATGCCATCCTACTTGCCACTGTCCTCATCTGAGCCTTGTTCTCTGTGTCCCTTGCATGGACTATGGAAGCCACCTCAGAAGCCCTCTCTCAGACCCAGTGTTTCTGCTTCTCCACGTTGTTGCCATTTTCTCATGAAATAAAGCCAAGCATATCCTTCGGTCTGCACTGCCTGCAGAATAAGGGCTAAACCTGTGCTTTCCAATATAATAGTCACTAGCCACAGGTGGCTTTTGAGCTCTTAAAATGTGACTTGTCCAAATTGAGATGTGCCGTTAAGTGTAAAATCCACACCCTGTTTCAAAGACTTAATATGAACAAAATGTAAAATAGCTCATTAATTCTTTTTATATTGATAACATGTTAAAATAATACTTTTCCCAATAATATTAAGTAAATTTCTCCTTTTTCTTTTACTTGTTTAATGTGGTTATTTAAAAAGTTTTAAATTACAGGTTTAGTTCACCTTGTGTATTTGTTGGCCAGCACTGGTCTAAGCTATATCATGACATTTAGAGTTTCTTATAACCTGGACTCAGTTACCTCTTTGGCCTTATCTCCCAGACCTTCCTGTCCCTCGCAGAATTTCTCATAACCCCCAAACTCCCCAACCCTGTTTATACTTGCCGGTTTTAATTTTTTTCACACTCAGTTTCTTCTTTCTGAAATGTCCCTCCTTTTTTAGGTGTCAAAAATCCTGCTCACACTTTTAGGACCTGACTTAATTGTCCCTTGCTGGTGACATTATGCCCTATTTCCTCAAACAGAATTAGCCACTCCTTCCCATGTAGTGTCTCTCAGCACCTCCATTATTGCACTTGTCTGGCTGTTCTGCCATTAGGTGTCTTCTTAAGTAGACTCCTCAAGGGAAAGGCTGCAACTTATTTCTCTGATGACCGCAGGGCAGTACCTCGTGTATAGTAAGCACTTAATGGATGTTTATTACATTAACTTATGAACTAATTTTCATCCTGCTACACACACTGCTATTTTTATATACATCAGACCTTGATCATCTTAACCATTGGCCATGGAAAAAATTGGATGCCGAGGTGTATAGGACTGGACCTCTCAGCCTTAACCTCAATTTCAGGTTTTGTGTTCAATAAAATGGCTTTATTTTTCTTACTAGGTGGCTTATGATTAAAAAATTATAACTTTGAACTTATTAAATCCATGAATATTGTACAGACTAAAAGGATAAAAGGGCAGTATAAATTACTGCTTTTTAACTATCTCACTTACAGGGATTTCATATAAGATTTTGTTTGATTGAAGATTTCACTGCAAAACAAGTTTGGAAAGCCACTGTTCTATTCCTAAATCTCATTTACATTTCTATACCAAAGGTTTCATTTTGGTTTTGATGAGATGGTTTCTACTGTCCTGTTAGTTCACATAAGGCAAGACTTCTCAACTTTAGTTGCACAAAATTGGAAAACTTTTCAAAAATACTGATGCCCAGGCCTCCCCACTCAGGGATCCTTGTATAATTGAGCTGGAGGAAAGGGGCCCAGGCACCAGTATTTATGAAAAGCACAAATATCCGTAATAAAATGATTCTGCAGTGCTTAGAAAACCAGGTAGTTAACTATGAAAATACTGAAGTTTTAAATTGCTAATTTTCTTTCTTTTATTAACTATCTTTGTCATTGTTTTCTGGGAGTAAAGCTAATGCACTTTAAAGTTCGTATTATGGTTTTGAGACCTCAAACAGCATTTAATAGACGCCATCGTCTGTGAACAATTTTCCTAAGGCTTCTGAAATTAAAATTCCCTTTTCTGTCACTCTCTAAAAACCTACATGGGGCAGAATTTTGATGTCCCTTATTGATAGAAATAGCTAACACAACATCTATTTCAGATCATGGAAATGAGGACTGACAAGGGCAGTGGGTTTAAGAAGTTTACACAGGTAGTGGCCTTCCTGGCACCCTTGTTAGCCTGAATAAACAGTCCTCCCCTGACAAATCCTCTGTAGCTCTGCCACATTGATAAAATCTGACATTCTGGTTAATCACTTTTTAATGATATTCTTTCTTTTGTTCTTGGTATGTTAGAAACCAGCCGTTACTTTTTCAGTGTATGGGAAATAATTAACTTTAATTTCCTAATTCAGTAAAATGGGCTGATAATGCAGACCTTATTCTGAGGGGACAGGAAGAAAATAACCTAATTTCTATATATCAAATACATCTTCCTTCATACATTTAAAAATGTATAGAGTTATAAAGTACCTTAAATGCTGTAGAGGAGAAACTCTGGGGTAAATACTTTGAAAACATTGTGAAAAAATTCTATAAATTTTGATACCAGGTTCCATTTCATTGCTGTGTACTATTAAAAAGTGCAGATGTAAATAAGCATAAGTTTTGCAGGTTGTCAATTTGTTACACACGGCTGCATGTTCTTATTCTTCTAAAGTGTCATCTCTTTCAATGTGTACTGTTTCGGGGGGAAAAAAACTCAGAAAAATACACAACTTGGGATCAAATCCTTAGGGCAGAAAAAAGAATAGAAACCTGTAGTTAAGTTGGTTATTTGCAGTGGTGGTATGTCATCCTGTGTGAGACTGATGTCAGGCGGACTGAATGCAGAGGCAAACTTCAGGAGCGTGTGTGTGTGTGTGTGTGTGTGTATGTGTGTGTGTGTGTGTGTTTTAAAGCCCCACTCCCAGAATATGAAGTGAGTATGAAGGGCACCACAGCAACCCTGGATCTCTCAAGAATGTACCTATTTTTAACATGCTGGATCAAGTGTCAGCACTCAGTAGGAGATGAGGAAGGGGTAGAGCCTGACTTGTACAGATTCCGCGGATGGTAAATGGCCCTCTGGCGTGTTTACAGTACAGCTGTGCATTCTTAATGGCTCTGCCGCTGCCATGTCAGGTAAAGTTTTCTTTGCACGTGATGAATGGCAGAGAATTCTTTAGCAGAGGGAACTAAAGGAGCTGGGAGGAGGAAAGAGGAAGGGAAGAGCGGAAAAGAGAGAAAAAGAAACACACAGCTCCAGAGGGACGTAGCCTGTGCTTTGCAGTTGCTTGTGTGGATAGAAACCAGATGGTAAGCTGGAACACCCGCTTGGCTATCTGAGGAGCCAAACATATGGTTAATGGTCGGGAGAAATAGCTTTCAGAGCCAGGGCTTTGCTGACTGCTTCATATTACAGATTGTTACAGTGTGTCATTACATTGCCAACCTAAGTGCTTAATACCCACTGCGGGCGCTGGGCATACACTTATAAGAAGGACTTTTAGCTCTTTGCTGGCTCTAAACAGAGAAGTGACATCATAGAGAGGCTGAAAATGTCTGGTGTTGGAGGTGGGGAGGAGGATAATTTTGTAGTGGAAACAACAAATTTTTTTCTTTTTTCACAAGTCTTCACTCCACTGAAGTCTACTGTTTTCTGAGAACCTTTTAATACTAGACTGGTTCTCTCAGTCTCTCTCGCGTGCGCTCTCACTCTCTGTGTGACACATACACACACACACACAGAAGGGAAACCGAAATTCACAGCCCAGGCCATGTCCTCCAACTCCAGTGGATTTGACAGGCCCCGTTCACCTGGAAGCCACATCACTGCACTCAGAGGCCCTGCATTTGAAGTTTCTGTTTGGGGAGCTTTGGGCAACAGCAGGCCTGTGTTATCTAAGGAACTGCTGAGCCCATTCATCTGCTTTTCACGGCCCGCTTCCTTTTATTTTTAGCCAAATCCGTCAGGCCTGACAGGCGGGTAATTCGAGCCAGAGAAAGGGCAGAGCTCCAGGTCCTTTCCACAAAGCAATTCTTCTCCTCCCTCCTGGGAGGGCTCCAGACTTGGCCTGCTTCAGGCAGATGGATTTGTTGAGTCATGTGAGATCATTTACACAAAAACACAGTGAGGCAGTGGAAATTAAAAAAAAAAAGAAAAGAAAAGAAAGAAAAGAAAAAGGAGGGTGGGGGAAAAGGAAAGAGGGAAAGCCAGGGGAATGCGTGCTGCCCTGCTGCTGAGGAGCATAGGAATTTTGCAATGAGGCAGCTAGACTGAGGAATGCCTAGAGTCATTTGTGTATAAGGTAATGTCTAGTTTACAGAGTGGGGCGGGCCAGGCGAGGACGGCGCCTCCAGCAGCTTGCCTCTGTTTAAAAGAAGAAGGAGGTGTTGGGAAACTTTAAAAAAAAAATTTTTAGAGCAACACCCACCAAACAAAGACCACACTGTTGACAGCGTTGGGTTCCAGTAGCGGTAAACTACCAAGGGGCTGGTTTACAGAAAATGAGTTTGCTCTGTGATGTCATACAAGTTTGCTTTGTCCTGACGCCAGCATGACACTGAGGCAGCAGGGGAGGGAGAACAGGAAAATTGGAACCGTGCTCTTGGTTAATGGTTTCCAGAGATTATTTAGCAGAACTTGAACAGAGGGAGGAAAATACTGTGGAGGATTGCTGCGAGGTGTACCATAATTGTGGTAGATAAAACAAAGTCATTACTATGGTTTTCTTGCTCAAGAAGGATTGAGCAATGACTTCAAAATGCCAAGTAAGGTATTATTTTTCCCTACCACAGTATTTATTTTCCTTTGGCTTCTGGGGCATTTTTAAAAAAGACCAACTCTTACATCATGGCAAACAGTATTAATGTTAGTGAATCAATTTTGTTTACTTGTTTATACCACAAGCCTTTAAAACATTCCATTAAAAAATTGTCTCCCGCTCATTCATGAAATTCTTTTTTTCCTTCAAATTTGCTTCCATGCATTAGCTTTGTTTGGATGGGGATTTTTTTTTTTTTTTTTTCCTTTTGGCTGGAGTAAAAGAATGCATAAAAGAATAATGAGTAGGTTATCTAAATGTACATTCTTACAACAAATGTAATGAAAATATGCCATGTGGATGAGAGGGAATATTTGAAAACAGCAAGAAAAACAGAAATGGGGAGCATTTCAAAATAGTCACCTTGATTGTTTTCATTATGATGCATTTCTGCAATTCTGCATTTATTTAGAACCCTATTGTGCAGCTGTTTCTTTTCGCCACCCTAGAATGTAGGTCAACATCAACATGGTTCCTCATATTTTGTTGGTATTTTAAAAGTTGAAACATTTTGCAACTTTTTCCAGACCTATATATACTTAGGTTATTTAGACAGTTTTAGTGACCATAGAACTTCACGTGTAAACTCCTTCTGTTAATAGCTACCACTGAATTTTGATAGTTGGCACTCAGATCACACCTTGACCTGGAGTAAACAAGGCACTGGTGATGTTGATGATAACATAGTCCAACATTGAAGCTGTTCCACTTCTTCCCAGGCAACTCTGATGATCTTCCTCTGTGTAAGGTACAGCTTTTACTTTGCTCAAGGAGAGAACTGGTATATTTTTATGGTTGTTAATTGTTTACATTTTGGGGACCCCAAGTTGCATGATACCACATTATTATAATGCGATTATGAGTTGGCATGATTTTAAGTCTGCCTATGTCCCTGAATGTTCCCTCCCCGTCAGGGTTTCCCAATCTCAGCACTATTGACGTTTTGGACCAGATAATTCTTGATTATGGTGTCTGTCCTGTACATGGTCTCACCCACTAGATGCCAGTAGCACCCTCCCCCAGGTCATGACAACCAAAAATGTCTACAGCATTGCCAGATGTCCCCTGGGAGGCAAAACCACTCTGGTTCAGAACTTCTGCTCCACTTTCTTACTCTGGTTTAGAAGCTCACTCTTTACGTCATGAGCTGACTGCTCAGTTACTTCTAAGATTGAATTAACAGATATGAAATAATGTTTTAAGTCAGAATTCCAAGTTAAGTAGAGTTTTTGAAGGTGCAGGCAAGAGTACTTTTGCGTATGGTTATACAGAACAACCTCTCTCTTGGAATTGCGACCTTAGCAGGTGGATCCCCTCAAGACTCCCTTGTAGTGAGTTTCCCAGTGCTGTTTAAGAGGAAATGACCCCACCGTCTGAGCCAAGGAAAGTTGATATTAGCATAGCAGAAAGGGAACTTTCCCCCAGTCACCCGAGGACAGAGCCCAGGCCCCAGGCTCACCGCCTGTATATCCAGCCCCAGAAAGAGGGCAAGGCAGCAGCCACAGTTCTTTCTTGGGAGCACAGCCGACCTCCTCCCCATCCCGGCGGCTGTGGTCTCAGAAGCTGAAACTCTTGTTAATAAGGAATGTGGAGCTTTCCACAGCTAAGGCAGGCATAAATTTCCTCTGTTTGTTTTGTGAGGACTAGTGTCAACTGCTGTAATGAGATCAGAGGAGACCCCAGGGTCAACTGCTGGAGCCGCTTTCTGTGGCTGTTCTCTTGGCTGCTTGCTGTCGGAGAACACAGTGACTCCCTGCAGACATCCCTGATGTGGTAAGGTGGTTGTGCCCTTGTTGCGTTTCTTGCCGTCTTTCTACTACTACTCTCATTCTACTAAAATATCAGTGTGCAGTCATCCGGTTCTAAATCATGGGAAAGTTAATGGAAGGCAGATTCCTTTCCACAGAACTGAGGGCAGACTTAGTTGGGTGTGGAAAATGCAGCCTTGGGAAGGAAGGTGACCTGTTTCCTTGGGGTCACTGCCTGGACCTGCTGCTTCTGGCTTAGGGTAGGTTTCTCAAGGCCTGGGCTACCCATAAGCACTTTCTCCCCCCAGTGGCACTCTGTAATGAGGATGAGTTAGTGAAAGAGTCACAGCAATTAGCTTAGGCTACAAAGAACTTAATTCTAGTTGTAGCCTAAATGGCAGCTAGAATTGGCTACATATGGGACCTAAATTGGCAGAATTGCATTTAGGGAACCCAATTCTGGCAGAATGGTATACTGAGCTCATGCAGGCTGGCCTACTTCTGATCACCCACCCCAAAAAGTCCTAAGGTATATTGGTTAAATATCTTCAAGTACATATGAGCTTTAAAGCAGGACAGGAAAATTCCTAGGTGCCAGAAGACATTGATGCCACTGGCCTTAGAGTGTTTCAGACCCAGCTATAGGCTCTAGACTCTAGGGGCTATGCTGGTTATACTCACACAAGAATTGCTTGTGAAATGGGGGCAAGAAGATTTTCCCCAGTCTCTCTGGGGCTTTAAGTCTGTGTGTTGGGGCACAGACCAGAGAGATGGAAACCCAGGATTACACTGTTTGAATAGCTCTGGGGTCCATAGTTATACTACTGCCTGCATGGTATAACTTCAGTTGTTTTGTTAGACACTGGTTTGAGAGCATGGAAAGCCCTTAGGCCATAGTGGAGGCAAACACTAGATCCCTGTGGAGAGGCTTAACAGCCTGGGACATGGTACTCCCTCACAAAGAACAAGCTGCACTCAGGAGATGCTGGTAATAAGAAGTACAGAATATGGCCAGATATAGTGGCTCATGCCTATAATCCCAGCGATTTGGGAGGCCAACATAGGAGGATTACTTGAGCCCAGGAGTTTGAAACCAGCCTATGCAACATAGCAAAACTCCGTCTCTACAAAAAAATACAAAAAATTCACTGGGCAGGGGTGGTGCACACCTGTAGTACCAGCTACTTGGGAAGCTGAGGTGGGAGAATCATTGAGCCTGGGAGGTTGAGGCTGCAGTGAGCCAAGTTGGTGCCACTGCACTCCAGCCTGGACAACAGAGTGAGACCCTGTTTCAAAAACAAGGAACAGAATCTAAGCCCCAGATAAGCAGAGGTTAACAGTGAACCTCTGAGATTGTTTTTCAGCAGAGCCCATCAGGCCAAATAGAGTTTTCTTCTGCAGATTAATGAACATTTCTTCTCAAGAGGAACAAGGCATATAACCCATTCTGGCTTGCTAAGCAGTTTCGGTTGTAAGCACTAGCCCCAATTAAGGTGATGATCCTACTTATAGCTTGTCCCCAAGATCTTCTTGAGAATATTTTAGTTCCTTAATTGGAAACTTTTTATTGGAGAGATAGCTGGTCCCCTTAACGCTTCTTTAACAGTGCTCCCATTGCAGTGGGTCACTCTGAAGTAACCCACCAGGCTGTTTGTTATTTCACTTTCTCACCAAATCTTGGGAAATATGTTTGCCTGAATTGTACAGCAAACCCTCCTTCCCCCCACCAAGGGAGAGGGAAGCTGAAATTATTTGGAGGGCTCTGGGATTCTTTCAGCATAAAATCAAAGAAACCCAGGTAAATAAGACATGGTTAGTAAACATTTGTTCTAGATGAATATAATTCAGCCTTCTCAATCCAAAGTGAACAAATGGATCAAGAGTCACCTGGAATAGCCACTATATACTCCTCATGCAGTGGCATGCACTATTGGCAAACATCAGTTGAGAATGCTAAACTTAATGCATGATTCCTTAATTTATTAATAAGACAATGAAATCTCTTGTGTTTAATTTTTTTTCTTCTGAAGTACTCAAAAAGCTGTTGCTAGTAGTACCCAAATAGTGCCTTGCTGACCTAAAAGTATGCCATGCTTCTTAAGAAAAAACTCTTCAGTATTTATTCTTAATTTGGCCTTCTATAAAGTTTAATTTCAAAATATTCTGACCAAGCGAGAAGTAGATATGGATATTGACATTAAAGCATCAGAAGAGGAGAGAATGAAAGGAAATAGGTTCAACTGGTGCCGGACTTACGGGAGATCTTCCCAAACATTATAATTAATTTTGGCATATATTGAGTGCCTACTGTATGTAAGGCAGCAGGATAGGTGCTGGGTATTTGGGTACTAGTACTAAATAGACAAGATCTCTTCTCGTGAAATGCTCAAAACAATCCTCAAAATAATCTCAAGAGGTATAAAGAATTTCCCCCAGTTTTAGGGATAAAGGAACAGAGACTGAGAGAGAGCCAGTAACTTGCCAAAAATCACATTCCGAGAGGTGGAGTTGATATTCAGACTGACTTGGCCCCTATCTGTCTTTGCCCACTCTTCTCCCTGGCTTTCTGTGGGCAGTGAAGCCCTAACAGTACAACCCAGAGGGGCCAAGAGGCAGGTGGAGAGTTTTCTCCCCCAGAGGTTTACAGGAACAAAGAATCCCCTGACTAACATAGAAGGTGTGCAGTAGAAGAGGCAAACTAGCCAACCAGACCCAACACCCACAAAATTTCCAAAGTATTAGCATGAGTTTCCAACATTAAAACAGCAAATGATTTTATGCAGTCTCTCAACTCTGTTTCTTGAGTATCAGAAGCTCTTGGCACATGGGGCTTGTTCCTGCTTTCCTGGGGCTAGAGCTAAGTGGCAGACTCCCCAGATGCCCCATTCCTCACTGTCTTCCCAGACCTGACCTTTCACTCATCTCATTCTTTCTTGACCCCTGCAGTCATCTGAATTTGTGGCCGCTGGTTTAAATAGTCACTTAGGCAAAGGGAAGTGGTTCGGGCCAAGTAACCTCTTGGGGGCCCTCTGTGTTGTGCCTTTAAATTGAGATAGTCCTAAATCACTGGAGACTGCGATTTACATTTTACAGTGATAGCCCTGAATCTAAATATTAGATATCCTGACTTATGATTTGACCAAGTGCAAGAAACCCCTAGCCTGTGTGCCAGAAGTGGGTGTATGAAAGTGATGGACACTCTACCACTTGTCACTCTTGGCCCTTTCCTGGCCTCTGTTTCTCCCCATCTGGCTCTCGGACCATTTATGTGTATGTTACCAGCAATGTGTCTCTCTTTTGTAATTTATAATCCTCTTGTTTCCTCCTCTTTATCAGCATTTCCTATTGAACTACAACTCATATATTAGTTAAAATTTCAGAACATTCATTTTCAAATTACCTAACCTATCCTCGGGGAGGAAGGCTATTGATGATGCTTGATGGGAAGATGCTCTTGTCATTCTGGCTTAGAATGTCTGTTTTCCATGGTATGCTGTGAAGGCAGCACACGGGAGCAACACAGAATGGCAAAGTCTAGTCTCTTGAGGCAGAACCATGTTATATAGTGTGTTTGCTGCCTCCATGTGGGGGTGGCAAGGACACTGAAGTCATGGAGAACCACAGCCACACATCTGCTGTAACTTTGAGGATGGAGAGGGACCTGCAGGAATCTCCTTGGCAAGCTCCGCCCTGTTCCTCTTGCCTCTTCTTTAGGAAGCAGGGAATGAACCGGCCAGTTGGAAAGAAGGTGTGTGTGCACTAGGGGAAGGGGGCAGGAGTCTAGCTTCTTTGCCTTTGGATCCATTAATCCCAGCACCATGCCCCCTATTGTAGAAGGGAGGGATTAGCCTTTCTGTAATAAAAATGGCCTTATATTTTTTCAGTTGAAGGTCTCCAGTTGAAGATTGTCCAGACTTAACTTTGAAGCCATGTCAATTACTCCACCCCTTAAAATAGAGTAGAGGAGATTAGGGATATTGCTCTCACCTGTCCATCTGATTTCCCAAGTTTCTAAGTCCTAGATGCAAGAGCATTTTTTTTCTAGACTTCAGAGCCTGTTCACCTTGATTACTTCATTATTCTTTCTCCAAAAGCTCTTGGGCCTGGCATAGGCCCTCATGCTCCAGCCCTCTGCCTAAGCTGCTGGACATGGTGGTGGGAAGGGTAGGAAAAGAGTCCATCCCACAGACTGGCCTCATGGTGCACGATGTCTAAAAGCTAGTGAGACCTTTAACCCTACGAAGAGTGACCTGCTCGTTCTTGTTGGCCTGTCTGTCTCCCACAGGAGTACCTGAGCTCCCCGGCTTTGAGAGAGATTACAGAAGGCTTCTAGAATGGACATCATAGAAGGGGGTGGGAGTTGGAGTGGAGAGAAAAACCCAACTCACCATATTCTATTCAATATTGGCAGTGTTAGTTGCATTTTCAAGGGCCAAAAGAACACACACACAAACACACACACACACACACACACACACACACACACAGCCCTTGACACTTTCAAGCTTCTCTTTAAAGAGCATAGGGTTAAAGGTGACTTATGTTATTCTCAGCATACCTCTATACCACATTAACAGTGATACAGGTAAAATAGGCTTCTCTCCATGGTAAATGGAAGTTGGGATGGTAAATAAATAGTGGTGAATCAGGTAGGCCTGGTGTTTCTCCAACTCCCATTTGCTGACACCTGAGACATGAGAGTATAACCCCAGAGAAACCATAGGATGTGCAGTTGTCACCAGGAGCCCGAATCTCTGGGTCCTTCCATAGTGAGGACCTGGCTGGTGTGGGGCTCTTGGCCATGTTACCAAACGTATCTCTGAGTGTCTTTGTTTGCTTACCTGCCCTTTGTTTTTCTCCACTCTTTGTATCTTTCATCTTTTCTTGTCATTTCTCTTCTTCTTAGACTTACTTTATCTCTGCCCCCACCTCCTTTTTTTTTTTTTTTTTTTTTTTTTTTTTTTTTTTTT
>NW_016806491.1:183638-187737 GCF_001698545.2 Rhinopithecus bieti
TTTTTTTTTTTTTTTTTTTTTTTTTTTTTTTTTGTGAAACAGAGTCTCACTCTGTCACCCAGGCTGCAGTACACTGGTGCAGTCTTGGCCCACTGTAGCCTCCACCTCCTGGTTCAAGCTGTTCTCCTGCCTCAGCCTCCCAAGTAGCTGGGATTACAGGCCTGCACCACCACGCCCAGCTAATTTTGTATTTTAGTAGAGATGAGGTTTTTCCATGTTGGCCAAGCTGGTCTCATACTCCCGACCTCAAGTGATCCACCCATCTCAGCCTCCCAAAGTGCTGGGATTCTGTAATTCCGGCCCACCTTTCTTCTTACCCATGCTTCTGTCCACCTGGAAAGACAAATTATGTTTTATTAACCTTTTAAAAGTTTTAGGAGTCTAAGATTGACCATTGAACTGACTGTTAAGATCAGCTGAGTGGAAGTCACACAGGGGCTTATGGGATTAACTTTCTCAAGGCACCCTTTAAAGGCATCTGTAGTTTTCTTTTGTTCAGTGCTAGAGGAATCCAGCTTTTTAAAAAATGAAAGGAAACATTGAATAATAAACTAAAAAAAAAAATTCTTGATTCCACCACGGTAACTCAGGTATCTTTTCCCCTAATGCTTTATATTTAAGATGCAGTCTTCTTTTTTAAGCTGTAGATTTCGCTAAGCTTCTTCATAAACTGAATTGGCTGCAAAACAGCCAGGTTCTCTCGATTTCAAAGGAGATAGAAAGTACTTGATAGAACAAGGCCAGTCTTTTTGGTTGCTGTCCAGAAGTGAACTGACCCAGTTTCTAAAATTGTCGTCTGTTCTCTGAGGCGTTTTCTGTTAAATGGTGGTCTTGGTCTGTGTGTGTGTGTGTGTGTATGTGTGTTGTTTTGGGGGGGTGTTGTTTTGGGGTGTGCGTTGTGTTTATTTTTTATTTGTGGTCTTTCACATGCTTTAATTCCATAGTGTCTTGAAATGAAGTCTCTTCTAGTCCAGGGTCTATTGCTTATTTCAGCAAGAACCAAGAAAAATTCTTTTACCTCTCTGTGTCTGGTTTCCAAATTAGGAAAACTACCACCCAGATTGGTATTAGTATATTAAATGAGAGTATTAACATATAAAAGTGCATTGTTCAGTTTGGGGTACTATACAGTTGCATGATATTCTTAATATTTTAAAAGATTTACAATCCTGGCATTTAGAGATTTTCCTTTTTAAAAGAACTCCAAAGACAACTGCAACAATTATTAACATTGTTTTTAAGACCCCACACTTAAAGGTCTGTATCATCCTAGGCCCTGTGAGTGATAGCAAAGAAAAAACTCTTGTAACGTTTGTTTTAAAACGTTCTGTGTGACTAATGTTTCCCTCAAAGGGTTTTTAGCCTGGTTCGGTTGTAAAACAACATACATGAGAATGACATAAGAACAGTTGGGGCGGGGGCAGGAAGGGATCTGTAATCAGTTTAGTGCAAGTTATTTATCCAAGTTCTGAGAGTACGAGGATTGTGGCATGATTGGAGCTGGGTGGGGTTCCTCAGGGAAATGATGTTCAAGAATCCTTGTCTGTTTGTTATTATCTTCTTGTGCCCACATTTCCTGTGTTGATACCAATGTGTACATAGAAATTGAATTGTGACATGAGGCATCTTTGCTAGGCATTTGGGCAAGCTTTCCAGTTAAGTTCTGGGCTGTAGTTTTTAAATGGATTGATACAGACATTGAAAAGGAAACAGCATGTATGAAGTTCTACTTTAAAACTAAGAAATTTATTAGCACCTGCTTCTAGAAATCGAAAGAGTAAAAGTTATATGCATTATTTTTTTTTCAGTCACTTTAAGATCAATTAGAATTAGATATTGAATTTTCTTGACTTTGAAGCCATGATTACCTGGACATCATGTACATGTGGAGATGTTTGGATGTATTCATGCTACAAAGTTGGAATTCCAGGAGCTCTCCATGTTGTACCTTATTGTTAAAATATGCTGTTGCTATGACTGAATGTGGTATTTTCTTTTTTTATTATTATATTTTAAGTTCTGGGGTACGTGTGTACAACGTGCAGGTTTATTACATAGGTATACATGTACCATGTTGGTTTGTTGGACCCATCAACTCATCATTTACGTTAGGGATTTCTCCTAATGCTATCCCTCCCCTAGCCCCCCACCCCTGATAGGCCCCAGTGTGTGATGTTCCCCTCCCTGTGTCCATGTGTTCTCATTGTTCAACTCCCACTTATGAGTGAGAACACGCAGTGTTTGGTTTTCTCTTCTAGTGTTACTTTGCTGAGAATGATGGTTTCCGGTTCCCTCTATGTCCCTGCAAAAGACATGAACTCATCCTTTTTTATGGCTGCATACCTTTCCATGGTGTATATTTGCCACATTTTCTTTATTCAGTCTATCATAGATGGGCATTTGGGTTGGTTTTAGGACTTTGCTATTGTGAACAGTGCTGCAATAAACATATATCTGCATGTGTCTTTATAGTAGAATGATTTATAATCCTTTGGGTATATACCCAGTAATGGGATTGCTGGGTCAAATGGTATTTCTAGTTCTAGATCCTTGAGAAGTCGCCACACTGTCTACCACAATGGTCAAACTAATTTACACTCCCACCAAGAGTGTAAAAGTGTTCCTATTTCTCCACATCCTCTCCAGCACCTGTTGTTTCCTGATTTTTAATGATTGCCATTCTAACTGGTGTGAGATGGTATCTCATTGTGGTTTTGATTTGCATTTCTCTGATGACCAATGATGATGAGCATTTTTTCATAAGTTCGTTGGCTGCATAAATGTCTTCTTTTGAGAAGTGTCTGTTTATATCCTTTGCCCAGTTTTTGATGAGTTTTTTTTTCTTGTAAATTTGTTTAAGCTCTTGTAGATTCTGGATGTTAGCCTTTTGTCCGATGGATAGATTGCAAAAATTTTCTCCCATTCTATAGGTTGCCTGTTCACTCTGCCAATAGTTTCTTTTGCTGTGCAGAAGCTCTGTAGTTTAATTAGATCCCGTTTGTCAATTTTGCCTTTTGTTGCCATTGCTTTTGGTGTTTTAGTAATGAAGTCTTTGCCCATGCCTATGTCCTGAATGGTATTGCCTAGGTTTTCTTCTAGGGTTTTTATGGTTTTAGGTCTTACATTTAAGTTTTTAATCCAAATGTGGTATTTTCTTTGGAATCTGTATTTCAAATAGCCAAGGAGTGATTTGCAATTTCCTCTCCCTATCGTCTGATTTATAAAAGGAATGTAGTAATATTATGTTCATAGAATAGTAATGTGCATGGAGTAGGAGTTTATCTTTGAAAATGTAAATTGCAAAATCATTTTCTTAGCAGTGAAAGATGTTAATATGGGGAATACAGCTTTGGAATTCTCCATGTCCCCAACTTAGTTAGAAGACATGTCATTCTCCAATGTAGACAAGGCTGATTACTAATAACTAAAGATGGTTATGGTGGGCTTGTGGGGTTATGAGTACCTTTTTATTTTCCTATTGAACATTTTCTATGTTCTTAATATATTATAATTAAAAATAGTGTATTTTTCATTTTTAAAAGCACTGCAGTTCCAGTTAAACCTCCAATTCCATGTATTATGGGAAGGTACAGATGTATAAATCCTTCCTAGATGCAACTTAAAAAAATAATACACAAATTGAGTATCAGGAACCTTACAATGTTTTGCTCTCCTCTCAGTTCCACCTGTAAACACCTTTCAGAGGAAAAGGCTACAAATCCATTTAAACAATTGAAGTCATTTTTAAAATATTTTCCCCTAATATTTGACAAATTAACCTTGAAACTGGCCAGGTATGGTGGCTCACACCTGTAATCCCAGCACTTTGGAAGGCTAAGGCAGGAGGATCACTTGAGCTTAGGAGTTTGAGACCAGCTTGGACAACATGACAAAACCCTGTCTCTATAAAAAAAATACAAAAATTGGCCAGACGTAGTGGTGCACGCCTGCAGCCCCAGCTGTTTGGGAGGCTGAGGTCGGAGGATTGCTGTAGCCCGGAAGGTTGAGGCTGCAGTCAGCCGTGATCATGCCACTGCACTCCAGCCTGGGCAACAGAATGAGACTCTATGTCAAAAAAAAAAAAAAAAAAAAAAAAAAA
>NW_016806491.1:190291-196812 GCF_001698545.2 Rhinopithecus bieti
AAAAAAAAAAAAAAAAAAAAAGAATAAATAGCATGAATAAAATATGGTGGACTATTTTCTGTTTGGGGGGAATTGAACTGTTTAGTTCATTTGGCCCGTGGAAAGCTGACCTCCTGAATTCCCTTATGGTACACTGCCCTCCTAGGAAATATGTGGAAGTTCTAGCTGTTGAGTCCTGGCAGCCCCCATTTGCACTAGCTGCTTTTCAAGTGCTCAGTAATAGCCACATCTGACTAGTGGCTACCATGTTGGACAGTGCAGACTTGGATCATTGCCATCATGGCAGCAAGGCACTGGACATGGCAGTGCTCTGTGCCTTCCTGGGCACCAGCTGATGGATTTCTTCTTTGTTTATATTCACAGTGCAGCTGTCTGCTTCAGAAAGTGAGGGCTCCAGGAATGAGGAGAATCTTCAAGAGCTGCCTCGCATTGTGACATGTCTGATCCCTTGCTCCCATCCCTGCAGCATGAACAAGGTAAGAGGTACTTTGAGGAATCAGCACTTGTATTTCCTTTATGGTACCATGATTTTCTGGAATGCATATGTCTTTCCACAATGTGAAGAGGTTGCTTCTCCTGCCAGAAGCGTTTCAGAGTTGAAGAGTCATGTGATCCCCCACAAGCTGGGTCACAGGTGCTAGTGGCTACTCTGACTGCATAGTCCTCTGGAGGTGTCATTTATACTTGCCAGGGGCCTCTGAGTGGCTGAAATACTGGGTTTTAGCATAACTGCCTTGGCATGAATATTGGAATATTGAGACTCTGAGGCTAGATTTCCTGGGACTAAATATCACTTTTTCCAGATGCTAGTGTCAGTGACCCTAGGCAAGTGGCCTGACTTCTTGGTTCCTCAATTTCCCCATCTGTAAAATGCTGATAATAATAATACCTACCTGATAGGATTATTGTAAGGATGAAATGAGTTACTACATGTACCAGTGCTTAATATAGTGCCTGTCCACATTACAAGCACTTGATACATATTTACTGCTGTTGTTTTTATGTTGGGGACACTATTATCCCTTAGACATAGTTGCAAGAGAGTGTAGGGTGCATCTTTTCCATTTTTATTTATTCCCTGATTAAATTGGTGAGTGGCGATTTATTACCAGATGGACACTGTGGGAATAAACGAAGAATACAGCTTGAGACATGCCTTCAGCATGTGCAGACTATCTTGGGGCAGCATAGTGAGTGTGTTCTAACAAGGTATGTACCAGAAGCTCTGGAGGCGCAGAAAAAGGAACATCCAACTCCGGGGAATCTGGGAAGGACAATGTAGAGGAGGTGACGTTTGAGTAGGATCCTGGATGAGAAATGGTAATTTCCTGGACAGGGAAGGTAGGGCAAGGCATTCCAGGTAGAGGAATGTGTTTAAGCACAAAAGCATATGAGAAAGCCTGGTGTGCTCAGAGACCAGCAAAGAGTTTGGTATGACTGGAGCAGGGTTTCTCAGCCTTGACACTTGATATTTGGACCAGGTAACTCTTTGAAGTGAGGGACTGTCTTCTGCATTTTAGGATTTTTTGTAGCATCCCCTTCCCTTCACTCTAATTGTGACAACCAAAAATGTCCTCAGATTATTGCCCAATGTCCCATACAGGGACAGAATTACCCCTTGGTTGAAAACTACTGCGCTAGTGGAAGGTGGTCAGATATAAGCCCAGAGAAGGAGGCAAGGGCCAGATCCTATGAGCCACTAAAGGATTTAAAATGGGAGAGATTTTTCCGAAGGCCTACGAAAACAGGTGTGTTATTGTGGGCCTATTATATGGATTGTGGTAGAGTTGGACAGCACTGTTTAATGATTTGGTTGTCAAAAGAGCATATGGAATCTCTAGACTTTAGAAATTCCATTTACCTTGTTGAAATTCTTCTACTAAAGGACCCTCTTCCAGTGGTGACTTTTCTCATGGTCATTTACTCAGCCTTCTCATGGGCAGGAAGGGCCCTGGGAAGCTTCAGGGATTGGAGAAAGCTGAAAAAGCCCTCTGTGCACTTACCCTATTTCCCTAGATGCAAGTTTTATGGGAGACACTGGCTGCTTTATCCTATCTGAAGAGACCAGCGAAAAAACAAGCAGTTGTTTCTGAGGAGTTTTCATTTGGCTGAGCTTAGCCAAAGAGAAAGAAACCAGAACTGAGTTTTCCCACTTCAACCCCACCCCAGCTTAAACACTTGGCGTTAAGCCACATTTGAGAAGTGAGCTGTTGGAATACTGGAAAGTAAGCAGGTGTTCTGCCCCAGGGTCATGACTGGAGGTGGGGAGGAGGGGAGATCCATGGCTGCAAACCTCTTTTGGCTCCTAGTATTTGGAGTTTGGTGTATTGAAAAGCTAAGGCAACTTTTTGGAAATCTGTTATCAGCAAATGCAGTTTGCTGTGACAGCTCCGCCCTAAGTTTCTCCAGAGCAACCCAACATCTAATGTCGTGGATTCACTCTCCACACGCAGCTGGGAACCAGACTCCTCAGAAATGTCAAGTCTCAGTAGGTGTGTCTGTTGCTTGGGATATTATGTTCTGCCTGAGTGGCTCAGTACATGCTTTATTTTATATTGCTTTAATTGAAAGTAGTGATTAAGCACGATGTGTCACCTTCATAGGTCAGCATTTTTCTTATGGCTTTCTCGGCATAAGACAAAGAATAGGTCACTCTCTGGGGAGGAAACAGCTCTTCTCAGCATAAATAAAACCAGAGAAACTCCTCCTCAATTATGGTGTTAGTTGGAGTGCTAGAAATATTGTTGTGGGTGTGACTGACATTCTAAGTGGATTTGTTCCTAGAAAGTTGGAGACATTCGAATTGTGCACTCTCCTCTTCCTCAGACACACACTGTAATGCTCTCCTTTCTTCCTAAACCCCAGCTCACTGATGGGGCACTTCAGTTAGGGAAGTGTACGGATGGAGGGTGGCCCTGGTGTTCTAGGGTCCTTGTTACTCCTGTGAAGTGCCAGGGTGATGCTGATTGCAGTTAGCCATTGACAGCTCTCTTTTGAATCCATCGCAGACCATCCCTCTAGAAAATACAGAATCACCAAACCCCATGGCACAAAGGGATTAGCGGTTGGCTGCACTAATTTAACAGGACTACCCTGATACCACATGAGTTACTGTCCACCAGGTAGGGCCTTCATTCCTCACCTTCTTGAGCTCCGATCTGTGCCAGGATCTGAGGAAACACCAGAAAGGGGTGCACTTCTGGCCTTTGGATAGCTAGCATGTTGGTATATCACTGCTGGCTAAAAACAGAAACAGAGGGCATTCCTGCGCATAAGGCCCATCATGAATCTGCTGTCATCCCGGAGGCCAGTCTACAGGAAATATGTCAGTGTACGTGGAATATGATAACAGACTCATGGGTTTGCACAGAGTAGACAGCCTCATATTTATTTATTCACCTTTTAAATTTGTAAACAGGCATTAATGGTTGTAAATTCTGAGCCTTACGTATTAAGGAAATTGTGGGGCACATATTTTCCCAGGGTATGCATTCTCCCAAACCCTCATGCAGACTTGACCATCCTTCCAATGTTCATACATTCTTCGCAGCTTTTTGCAAGAGCTGACTTTCCAATCTTTATGTTGATCAAAAACTTCATAATTGCAATTTAACCTTTTTTTTTTTTTTTTTTTTTTTTTTTTTTTTTTTGAGAGAAAGACAGGGTCTTGCTCTGTCACCCAGGCTGTAGTGCTTAACCTCCCAGACTCAAGCAATCCTCCCACCTCAGCCTCCTGAGTAGCTGGGACGACAGGTGTGTGCCAATACACCTGGCTAATTTTTGAATATTTTGTAGAGATGGGGTTTCACCATGTTACCCCAGGCTTGTCTGGAACTCCTGGACTCAAGCAATCTTCCCACCTTAACCTCCCAAAATGCTGAGATTAAGCCACTTGGTGTAAACCACCACACCTGGCCAAAATTTAACTTTTAAATTCTGTCAAAAGTATTTCTACTACTTTCTTGGTTATTTTCTTGCTAATATGTATAAATATATATTACATATAGTATATTTGCCAGTTTCGGGTTTATTTGTGTTACTGCTGCATTATCATGCTATAGAGAAAAGATTTCAGTGTATCACTTAAAAACCATAGCCAAATGGGAAGCCAATTGAACAGGATTCTGTAGAGGCAAATTGTGCAGGATGATGCACATTCAGTGCATACCGACTACTGCGTACATTCACAGAAAACACACTAGCAAGAAAAGTGTTGTTCTCCCCTTGAAAGATCTTTCCTTCTTAGTAGCAACCTTAGGATTATGATCCTTTACTCGTCTCCCTTGTGGTCGCTGTTTTTTATAAAGGCATGTCACATGCTGTTCTGTGCTTTAAATTTATGAGGACACTCCATCTGATTGAAAATAATTGATTTTCCATTGTTGTACAAAATGACCCTCTCCCTTCCCCATCGTGAAAAGAATCTTCTTGAGAACTGTTTCTTCCTTGTTATGTTCAGATCAAGCCGGATCTGATTTTTATTGCTTTGGACAAATGCCAAAACATCAAAATGAAGTAGAGTAGTGCCTCTTGTCTCTTTCAGTGGGTGGATGCACTGTTTTGCTTAATGATCTGCCTAGCAGAATTTTTTTTCTCTGAATATTTTCCAGTATTCAGCACCACATCCTACTGTCCCAGGTCTGAGGCAGTTTCATGTTTACACGCAGATCAATATCTCTACAGTGAACTAAAAAGTAAAACTGAAATTTAGTTTCTACCTTCATTTGGAGTTTTTCTTACATTGCACCTCCTTCATATGAAGCTGTGAAGTCCAGACTTTATTATCCCTGCCTCGCTCACCCCAAACCTGGCATATACATAGCTCTAGTTGGTAAAACATCAGCTCCAACACATATTTGTCAAGTGGATACTATATGCCATGCACTGTGCTTGCAAGAAATACATTAGTGAATATAACAAAGGTCTTTTCTGTCTAAGACAGCTGCCGTTCTGGCAAAGGTAAGAAGAGTCATCATACCCACTGGTTTAATATTTTAACATAAAACTAATGTCAACACTTTTTTCATTTTAAACTTCTTATACTCAAAGAGCAAGTTAACAGAGCTACTAGAGGTAGCATAAGGAATTGGCAAATAATAAACATAAAAGATCTCTGTCCTCTCCTTTCCAGGACACCCTCAATGGTTTGTTTCATCAAATGTCCAATCTATATTTAATAAGCCTTAACAGTCATTTTTCTGAAGGCATTGGCCAGGTCCTCCTTGTGGCAGACTTTAAAGAGCTATTGCAAGGTTTAAACTAGTGACGTGGAAGAAAATACAACTAAAAATTAAATGATCTTAGAATAAAGAAGGCCTTATTAATTTCTAGTGTCAGAAACTATCAAGGAAGAGAATGTACTTAGCTTTGTAACACTTCAGAACTTCTTTCAATCAAAAGACATTCTGAACTGTTCTAAAAGATAAAAGACAAGCTGGGGCAGTATTTACCCATATATGAGAAAGAGTTATTAAGTGTTCTTACAAATTATATAGATTTATGAGATAAAGGTAATTACACTAATAGAAAATGGGCAAAGAACAGAAAGGTAAGACCAACAAAGAAAGAAATATGATCAATAAAATGGAAGAAAAATGTTCAATCTCAACAGCAATCAAAGGAAATGCAAATTAAAATGATGAGATAGAATTTTTCACCTATACAATTGATGAGGATTTGTAACATTTACCCAGTGAAGTTGGGAATAGGGAACATCAGGCTCTCTCATACACAGTTAGTGAAAGAACACGTTTCTTAAGGGGACTTAAATAAGGTATATCAACTCTTAACAAATTGACACACCTTTTGTCCCAGAATTTGCATTTCTACAACATTAACTCAAAGAGAACCACCATGGATGTGTGCAGAAGTTTAGCTAAGATGTTCATCACAATATTCTTAAAATAGTAATTTTTGAAGGTAATAACCATGGTACAGCCATACAATGAAAATGCCAAGGAGGGATTGAGGAATACTGAGTGACATAAAAAGATGTTCTAAATAAATTGTGAAGAAGATAAGTTATATAACAGTATGTGCAGTCTGATCATATTTCATTTTTTTAAAAAAGGTACAGTATGCACACAGAATAGATTGCTTATACATATCAACATATTATGAGCATTATCTTTATTTTGCTTGTGTGTTCTAGATTTTCTTAAGCAATGTGCATTTCTTTCACACTAAAAATATTTTAAAATAAAATATACTAAGTATCTTTAAAATATGAACTTCACGGTGGGGCACAGTGGCTCACGCCTCTAATCCTAGCACTTTGGGAGGCTGAGGCGGGCAGATCATGAGGTCAGGAGATCGAGACCACAGTGAAACCCTGTCTCTACTAAAAATACAAAAAATTAGCCAGGTGTGGTGGCGGGCGCCTGTAATCCCAGCTGCTCAAGAGGCTGAGGCAGGAGAATGGCATGAACCCGAAAGGCAGAGCTTGCAGTGAGCCGAGATCGTGCTACTGCACTCCAGCCTGGGTGACAGAGCGAGACTCTGTCTCAAAAAAAAAAAAAAAA
>NW_016806491.1:197044-221029 GCF_001698545.2 Rhinopithecus bieti
AAAAAAAAAAAAAAAAAAAAAAAAAGAACTTCACTGCATTTTAAAAATATGCATGATAAAAAGATCAGAAGGCTATTACCCAGAATGATGACCATGGCTTTCCCAGAGGGTGGAAACAGGACACATTTCTTTCTTTTTTAAAAAATACTTTTTGGTATTTTCAGCTTTTCTACAATATTTGTGTATTTCACTAACAACTAGAAAAGAAACCAAACATTTAAAAAATAAGTACTATTTTAGCTGTTTTGCATTCGAGGTGCAAATGGATGAAGATATTTAGTAAGCAGATAGAAAACAGAGTGGTCAAAACAGAGATTTGGACCTAGGGTCATTCTGCTTGGCATATTACCAGGAAGGATCATTTTAATATACTAATGGTTTGGGGGTAGTAGTGAGTAGAGAAATGCTCTAGAAAAAGATGCCATCCTTTGATTCAGTAGCTCAGTTTTTTAAAATGAACAGTACATCCTCTTACTCAGTACTGTGCCATTTCTTCATTTACGTGTTCAAAGACACTGATGATGTGTACAAGTTTGAACTAGACCAGTGGTTCCCAAACTATGGTTTGGGGACCCTTGGGAGGGACACTCTTATACCCTTTCAGGGTGTCTGCCTGCAAGATAAAAGCCATTTTTATAGTAATACTAAGATGTGATTTACCTTTTTCACCCTTTCTCTCTTGACTATACACAGTGGTGTTTCAAGAGACTGTGACATGCAATGGCATCACTTCTGGGATGTGTGCCTGTGTTTTCATGTTCCAAAACTTTCTTGAGCTTAACCTCTAGTATGGTAAACATTGATAGAAATAACTCACATAAACAAAAGCTCTTTAGGGTCTGCGATCATTTGTGAGCCTGTAAAAGGGTCGTGAGATGAATTTGAGAACCACTGAGTTAGACTGTGCCTATGTCTTATATGTGGCAGGCTTTCCTCTAACAAGAATCTGGACCCTCAGTCCTGGTCAGTGAGTGCCCTTGGACATTGTAGCACTTCTGTTCTCTCTTTCTACATTTTTAAGATATAATTTCCCTTAGCTCTTCAAAAAAATTTCATTTTTATAGAGTTTGTGAAGCCAAAAAGAAACATTGCTGGCACCAGGCCACTGTAGCCCCTCTGTTACATGTACATTGAGTCCTGTCGAATGTGAGGTTCATGGAAATGTTGAAGGCCAAGTTAGACCTCCAGACTGTGTCTCCACCTGCCTTGTACTGGGAAATTCATGATGTTTCAGGAAGAAAATAGCACTGTAACTCCCTCCTGAGAGGTATGGAAGTGCATATTTAAAATACAACTTACCGTGTAATTGAGTAGAGGGTCAATTTGGCATGAAAGAGAGATAAGACAAATTTAAAAGAATTAACTGAATATATTTATGCCCATTTGCCTTTAAAATGTGTGCATGCATATAATGTGTGTTTGTATAAATGTGTATGAAACATATACATTCCAGAGGATTGCTCCCTAAGTTAGGTAGACTTCTCTCTGTACACAGTCATCTTGACTATGGAGCTACAGTAATGCTTCTATTTCAGTCCCATCTCTTCTCCTCCTTTCTGCCTAACCAGAAACGTATTTCTGTTGTTCTCTCTTTGTTTGCATGGCTCACCAAGAAATCTCAGAGCAGTGTGTGGTGAAGCACTGGCTGGTGCCTACTTCTTCAAGAAGTAATCTGTATTAACGTGTTCTCACACTGCTAATAAGGACATACCTGAGACTGGGTAATTTATAAACAAAAAGAGGTTTAATGGACTCACAGTTACATAGCTGGGGAGGCCTCACAATCATGGTGGAAAGTGAGGAGGAGCAAAGTCAAAGTCACATCTTGCATGACAGCAGGCAAGAGAGAGCATGTGCAGGGGAACTCCCCTTAATAAAACCATCAGATCTCATGAGACTTATTCACTGTCACAAGAACAGCATGGGAAAGACATACCCCCATGATTCAGTTACCAGTTACCTCCTACCAGGTCGCTTCTATGATATGTGGGAATGATGGGAGCTGCAGTTTGAAATTTGAGTGGGGACACAGCCAAACCATATCACAGTCTTCATGTTCCAGGGCTTATGCTGAAAATCTGAACCTTTTTGTACAGAGAGTTTGAGCATCAGATGAATGATTGTGCTGGAGCACCTCAAAGTGAGCTCTAGCTCTGAGACTCTGTGCACCCACTACCGTGTCATATGGACATGGCAATGCCTTGTCTTGAGTGAAGGGGTCATGTGGCCTGACGTAACATCTCCTGATAAGGTCAGAAAAGATGAAGGAGAGTCTGAACAGGTAGGAGGTAAATTAAGGCTTCAGAATAGAAAAGCTGAACTTTGTGTTTGTGTTAAGACCCTATAGGCCCCAGAGAAGAAAGGATATGTTTTGACATGACTGTAATATAATTTCAAGTCTGAGAGGCCTAGCTGTGAATCATGATAACTTCTTTGAAATGCGTCTACAGCTACTGACCATCTGTCGGGTTCTAAATGAGGTCGGAGGAAAGTCGGTGGACGAGTGGCAGGCAGCTGAAAGACCAGTCAAGGAATCTTGGGGCGTTTCAACATGGCTTATTCTCTCTAGGCACAAGGGAGCCGTGCGCACAAGCAAGCCATGGGTACAAGCAAGTCATGGGTGCGAGCCTGGGGACGAGCCACGAGTGCAAGCCGTTATGTACAGCGTTGGCAGGGTAATTATACCTTTTACAGACAATAGTGGCTCTGAGTCAAGCATGAGCACACATGAGTGATTACTTAATGCACCTCACATGGCATGGTTACATAACACGTGGAGCTGTGTGCCTGCACTCCAAACTCGCTGAGTCATGCTGGACTAGATGTCTGCCTCGGCCTATTCTTGACCACAGCTCATCCATTTTCCTTACACCATCAAACAGGTTTCATTTGTAGGAAAGATTATATTCAGTCCCACTTCATTCTCATTGCTGGTACTTTCACACACATCGTGATTGTTGGTTTTGAAATCTTGTTCATCCTCATTTTTTGAGGATTTAAAGAGGAGTGCCTAGTATTTTCTTGATTAAAACAGGCTTCGCTTCTCTGCGCCCCCTGCCCCATACCAATGGACTGCCCTGGGCCATCCTTCATCGGGAGTTTTAATTGCATGTTGACTGAACAGGTAGGTTCTTGTCCTATATCATTATGTTGGACTAAGCCCACAAGAGCCTTGCAACCCCAGTAAAGAGGCCCTTTGGATACTCAAAGTGTGCTGCTGCCTTTTTCTTCAAGACTGGTAATGGCTGGTTTCCTACAACAGCGGCCAGGGGATTCTGACCTTTATGAATCAGACAGACAAATGTTTCTGTCTTCTTTCTCCAAGTCCTCAACTTTGCCCTTTTTCTCTCAGTTAGTAGGCCTTAATAGATATAATTAAGAGAATTCTACTTAGTTAATTGGTGACTGGAAACATGATTATTTAGGTACTTAATCTGTGGTTTGTCCATCTTTAGAATATTAACAGTTGATTTTTGCCTGATTTTACAAAGGTATCACCTCAGTGGGATTGTTGTGTATGAAAGGAAATTTATAATGAAAAGATTGCTTCCAATCCAGCTTATTAATTTAAGTACCTAATACTTTAGATTGGCTTTATTTTCCCTTCATTTTTGTGATACAGAGGCCTTATAACGTATAGCTGCTGGTATTCTTCCCAGCTTCCTATTGTCCTTTGTCTTCGTAAAATAAGCCTAACAGTATTTTCTATATTTTCAGAGAACATTGTGCTTTTGAATATATGTACATCATTGGCTTTGTTTTTTAAAAATCTCACTGTGTGATAAGATTAATGTACTAGAAAAAAAGGTAGAGATGCCTATTTAAAATAAATAGATAAATACATAATTTGCAGAAACTCCTCAGTTACTGTTCAGAAGACACATATTTCTAGTCTAGTAGACACCTAGTAAATGATGTTTACTTTTAAATGCAGAGATTTGATTTGACTAATCATAGTTTATATGTTCTTCTGGTTTATTTGGTTTTCTTTTCTATTTTTTTTAGTGGAATAATTTTGTAATTTCTTACCACTCTCAAACTTTAATAGAGTGGCATTATCTTGAGGCTAGTCTCAGTTAGATATAAATATAAGCAATTAATTAAGATAACCAACCCTAGCCAGAGAGATAAAGTATCATCACATGTCATAGTGATCAAGGAGCACCTGTTAATTAGAACAGTAGGAAAACTGCAACCAATCATGAAAAAAACAGTGTTGGGTGAAATTAACAATATCTACGTTTCTTGTTATTTCTTAAATCCAACTCATAAACAATTTGCTGTGACAGCTCTAGGCTGGGATTACAGCATTTGGGATGAGGTCTGATTATAGCTAAAAATAGACGTGTATTGAAGATAAGAAAAGGAATATTAAACAATTGAAATTTTGTGAAAGACTGATGCTGTTTCATTGTAATAATTTCCCCAAAGGCACATTAGTAATGCTAAATACAGACTTTAATAGACTTTAATAATGTGTACTTTAGAGGCCTGATACACAAAGGAATAATGTATAAAACATTCATTATGAAAAATTGCTACCTTTTTATTTAATAATAAATCTGTTGAAACAAAACCTATGGCATTATGTTCCTGGCTATTAGCAGGCTGAATAATAATTGCTACCCTCTTTTACATTTTTTCACCTATTCTAATCAAGTTGCAATCATATTTTCTTATTTGTTCCATGAATGAAATGGAGATTAAAAAGAAAAAAAAAAGTACTTGGATTGGATGGACCCTTGTTCAAATTGTGGCTCATTCTCTCGCTACCTTCATAATCTTGGACAAGTTACCTAACATCAAACTCTGTTTTTTTATTTGCAAACTGAGGATTGTTCTACCTATCTAACGAGGTAGGAATACGTTAAATGTTGACACAGTGGAGTCCCTATGTAACAGACACTCAGAAAATGCTTTCTATTATGATTACTTTCTACATCTATTTCTCTTTATATTGCTTGTTTCTTTGATGAACTGTAGTGGAGGAGCTGGAAGGGGGTTGAGAGTAGGAAAAAGCAATTAAAAAGATACCTTAAGCAGCTCTGTAGCCAAGCCTTGCATTGGATTTCAATTTGATTTTAATGTGCTGCTGCTGAGAGCCATGCTGTTGAAAAAGAGAGAAGAGTAAGAAGCAGATGCTCTTAGAAGAACAGTGGGGCATTTGTCTCTTTTAATGAGATAACATCATTAGAGTGACAAAGTGCAGCGAATCAATACTCGAAATGGACTGGCGCTATCTTCCCAAAGTGTGCTGATTGTTACACTTCACGGCCTTAGAATCCGCTGAATCACGAATTCTCTTATCTGTTATTAGAGCCGCTGGCTTTGATCTCACAGAATAGATCCACACCTTAGGGATCTCCAGAGGAACAGGAAAACAGACTAATAAGATAAATGAGAAAAATCCAAGGTGATTTATAAACTGCCCTGTCATCAAGGAATCTCAGAGAAAGGAGATTGGGCTTGTTTTTTTTCTTGGACTTCTTTAAATGGCTACTCATAACTGCCTTCCCCTCCACCCGCTCTCCTTGCTCTCTGTCTGCTTCTTGGTGTAATGTCAGAAACGCTAATCATGTCAGACTGTGACACTGACAGCCCTGACATTCACAACAAAGAGACAAGAAGGAGAGAGAGGAAGAGGGATGGGGGAGGGGATAGGTGAGGAAAAGCAGCAGGAGAAGCATTATTTTATTGCACATAAAATCCATAGCTGCAGAATCACCCACATCTGGACATATCATATCCAAGGAAAATCAAGGAAGGCTCAAGGTGAATTCCGATAGAGATTGAAACTGAGCTGGGGATTTTCTGCTCTTTTTTAGATTTCATGGTGTAGTTTATATTAGAATTACTGTGGCTATGATTTCTTCTCATCAAGAAAAAAGGCATTTACATTTGTTTTCCTTTTTCTTTACTATAGTTTTTCTCTTCGAAACAAAGTAAAGTTAAACACAGATCTTAGTAGGAAGTGTGTGCTGTCAGAGGTTTTCCAATTTGTTACCAGATTCCCGTAGTTTAACCTGAACAATAGCCACTTCAGGAAATAAGTCATGGGTGAGGGATGTTTTCTGATCATGGCAAAGCTGAATGTCATGACAAAGCTGTTCAGTGTCATCCTCAGGCCGCCTTACCCTTGGCTTCTGCGGCACCTGCTTAAAGCTGCTGGATGCAGAAAATGCTGATGTTACCTGTTCCCTAACAGTTCGGAGTGGGCTTCCAAATACCTTTGAGACTTCTATTTCTCTCAGGCACTTTCTCCGTTTGGAACAATGCTGGTGAGTGGTCTGCAATCTCTGTCTTGGATCAGTCATGACCTGAAAATCAGCTGCCACATCTCACATGTGTTTTGAATCCAGATGCTGTGATCTAAATTGAGCTCTGAGCTCAGGCTGAATCATCCTAGCTTTTCTTTCTTTCTTTCTTTCTTTTTTTTTTTTTGAGACGGAGGCTCGCTCTGTCGCCCAGGCTGGAGTGCAGTGGCGCGATCTCGGCTCACTGCAAGCTCCGTCTCCCGGGTTCCCGCCATTCTCCTGCCTCAGCCTCCCGAGTAGCTGGGACTACAGGCGCCCACCACCGCGCCCGGCTAGTTTTTCTTTTGTATTTTTTAGTAGAGACGGGGTTTCACCGTGTTAGCTAGGATGGTCTCGATCTCCTGACCTCATGAGCCGCCCGTCTCGGCCTCCCAAAGTGCTGGGATTACAGGCTTGAGCCACCGCGCCCGGCCTCATCCTAGCTTTTCTATAAACATGAGAAGCCAGCTGCCAGCTCGGCTTTTGAGGTATTTTGAACTATAAGTCTTAGCGAGGATAGGTATCTTTTCACTTTTTCTTCATGTCAGAAACCAAAAATGGAAAATGGTATCCAGTATTTATTCCATATTAGTTACCCTGTCATAAAAGGGGGTACATTTTTTGTCCATATTCGAACAGAAGGTATTCTATACCTAGTGACTTCTTTTCAGATTGGTTATAAAAATATTGAGAACTTTGGAAAAGGCTGAGAACTCATTTTATGGTGTTCTAATCCTTAGTACCCACGTAAAATTTTACAAACTTGGGCTACTTGAGAGAAATGCTCCTCTTAATTTAAAAAAAAAAAAAAATTAAGTGGATTATATAGTGTAATTGAAGTTCCAGCAATTTTGACATTGTGACTTATTTAATATTCTTGAGGAAATTCTACTTCCATTGGCAGAAGAGAGTAAATTTATACCCTATGGAGGATTTGAGAGAATTTACCCCAAAGTATATTCCTGTAAATTCAAGTTTTCTTTGAAGTGTTTTTAATCCTAAAATTTTACATGGATTGTTCCCGGTGATATGTGATAGGTCCATATTTGCTTTCATGTAAAATAATTTAAAATTACTTGCCACTTAAATTAATTAGGTCCTATAGTAGGTAATGACAGCTGGTATAACAGATAAGCCCTCAAAATTCAATGGTTTTACACAACAAGTTTCCTTTCTTGCTTAGCTCTCAGCCCGGTGGAAGTATTTCTGATCAGTGAAGTGCTTTTATTGAGAGGTGATTCAGGAATCCTGAACTCAGGTGCCTTCCGTCTTCTGCCTTACCAACTATTTCGTCTGCTCAGGCTGCTGTAACAGAGTACCACAGACTAGGTGGCTTAAACAGCAGAAATGTGTGGTCACACAGTTCTGAAGACTAGGAGTCCGAGATCAAGGTGTCAGCAGAGTTGGTTTCTTCTGCAGACTGTGAGGCAAGCATCTGTTCCAGGCCTTGCTCCTTGGCTTGTAGATGGTCAGCTTTTCCTGAGTCTCTTCACATCATCTTTCCTCTTTTCCTGCCTGTATCCAAATTTTCCCTTTTTATAAGGATAGCAGTCATATTGGATTAGGGGCACACTCTATTCCAGTATGACCTCATCTTAACTAATTACATCTGTAATGGTCCTATTTTCAAATAAGGTCACTTTCTGAGGTACTGGAGGTTAGGACTTCACCATGTGATTTTTGAGGGGACATAATTCATCCTGTAACACCATCTTACAGTTGTCTGCACCTTACTTCTTAATCACAGTCACCTTGAAGTAAAGCACCATCTTTTCTCATATTCCTTTGTTGAGCACTAGTCACGTAGCTGCACCTGGAGGTGAGGTGGCCTGGGAAATGTAGTCCCGTGCTGAATAGTGATTGTGCTAGATGGACCCATGCACATACAGGAGCCACCCCATCTTTCTCGGAATGTGTATCAAACTCTCCTGTATCTTCCAGTACTTCGGAGCACACCTGTTGGAGAGCTCTCAAAAAGGTAATCAGTGTTCAAGTTTGAGAATCCTATTCTAGCATGGCTAGGAATGCTTTTTAGTTAACACCCCAAGGATTTATATGAGTACCTAAGGTTGCTTACTGTTTTATTTTCTTAAGAATCTAATATATTATCAAGGGAATTTTACTTACACTAGGGTTAATCACTTTTTCTGTTTATGAAACTAGTGAAACCCAAATGAATGAAGTTTAACTCTTAGCCAAAAACTTAGCTTGTGGTTAGAGTGATTTCTACAGTACAGTAACTTTTTTTGTCATATGTTCTATTGCTGAAAAATAATATATTTCCAAGAGGGAGAAAAAGATATTGTGAGTGCAGAAGACAATTACATAACCTGCTTTGCTTATCTCAAATGGCTAGACTTTAGTATTTAATTAAAGAAGTCTTGCCTCTCCTATCAAGTTAGTCATTATTTTGAAGGTTGAACGTGGGTTTTATAAGTGACTAATTGCTTTGTATGTTCCTTTTTAATTACAATAAGAAGTCATGAATTCTCTACATTTAGAACTGCTAAAAAGTATTTAGTTTTACCTGTTGAGTAGGTTTATTCTTAAAAAGATAAAAAAAGGAATCAAGAAAAAATTTCCACTGTAAATTTGTGGTTTCTCTAAGGAATTTGTAAGAAATCTCCCATGAAAAAGAGAGTGATAGCAATTTGAAAATGATAAGTAGATGCAGTCTGAAAACTCAGTAGGTAGTGTGAAAGCACATTAATACTGAACCATAATATGTAATGTAAGATTTTAGTCATTGAGAAACAACTATATTGCTGTCTTATTGTTCTGTTACTTCAAAACACAGTTTTTATCTGAAGACTTAAAAGCCACCAGTGGTATTGTAAATTTCCTTTGGATCAAAAAACTGACAGTGGTACTGTAGCAAAGCTAGTCATTTGAACAGTGGCCTTCTCATTTATAATGGTTATAGTTTTTAATATGTCAGAATCTTAGCAGGTATTCGAGTCATTTTAAGAATGAATTAAATCCTCATTCATTTTGATGTTATGAATTCAGATTTTAGAGAAGGGTCTAGGATGAAGTTTGTCCTTTGTAGATATTTGATAAATAATCATTATTTTAAGTATTACCATTTTATGGAATCCGTAATGTTTGCCAGATACTGCATTAGCTCCTTTACAATAGACATATAGTATATGTACATAATATATATTGCTAATTTTCTCAGCCAATTTGCATAGTAGGTGGTATTATTCCCACTTTACAGATGGGGAAACGCAGAGACCCTTAAGTAATGAGCCCAGTAATCATATGTCTAGATAAAGCAGATCCAGTATTTGAATTTGGATCTTAGTGACTCCAAAATACATGCATATTTTCATTCTGTCACGTTGGAATGTCCTAAGAATATTTGTTGAATTGAATTCGAAATATATTCAATAAATTTGCAATGAACTAAACACAAATGCAAAATCCCAGAATGAATCTTTTAGTTCTTAAGAGAATGAGCCATTTGCAAGTGTACCGATGAATGCAGTAGTTGAAAATGTGTTCCATCTAATCGTTAAAGCAAGTCTCTAGGACTTTTACTCGGTAACACTTTAGTAGACTGCCACTTCCTTAAATATATGAGCAGTCTTTGATTCAGAATACTTCTTAAATATCCATTATGTGACCAAATTAGAGTTCTTTAGAACTCTTAGAGTTCCTTAAAACTGGTTTCTACTTCACACTCTCATACTTGCCCTCCTTTCTGAATGTGGCCAGGTTATTCAGGTCTTACTGATTTACAGAAGCAAACATAAGAAAAGGTAGCCTTGAGTCATGGATGGGCCTGGCCTGAAGGCAAAATGAAGAAAACCAGTGAGAAGCTCAACCAGAACCCTAAAATGAAAGAAAGCTCTCCTCTCGAAACACTTCACCTTTTCTCCTTTCCTAGCAAAATGATAGGCCTGCTTTGTGATGGTTCAGAGTTACTATCTGCATCATTTTCGGTTTCATCTAGTTTACTCTGCCCATGGTTTCTGCCGAGCAACTATGGCCAAGCCACATCCCCTGTTTGGAACTTGGTGTCTCCATATGTAAAACGAAGCAGTGGAATTAGATCAGAGTTGTCAGTCTGGGGTCTTAGCCTAGGTTGGCTTCAGGGGGTGTCTCTAAAATGCTGGGAAGTGAATACAATATTTGGTATACATGTACTTTCTTCTGGCGAGAGAATGGTTCATAGCTCCCAACAGATTCGCCAACGGGCTTCAGCTTATAAAGAAATCTGTGGGCCAGTTTATCTTTGAAGTCTGTAGGGACTCTAGCATTCTAGTTTTCTATAAATTGTATCATACACAGACTATCACAGGCAAGATAGTTGAGAAAATAAATGCATTTTGTTTCCTTTCTGCAGTGTAACATGTAAGGGAAACTCAGAGTGTTTTTACTACAGACAACTGCTTCTCTGTTCTGTAAGACAAGTGTTCTGGAATGTTTGTGGATAGTGACAAAATTCTGTTATTAGCAGAAGAGCAGAAATAGTAAATCAATTAGAAGTGATTCACATTTTGGTGATGAATGAACATTTTTTCAGGCCTGAATATTTCTTACAGTTATCTGTAATGGTAGCTTAAAGAGTCATTTAAAATAGCACTTTCCTATTTGGAATCTCAGGCACTTGGAACATTAGTGCCTAAAAATGCTCAGAGTTGGCCGTGTGCGGTGGCTCACGCCTGTAATCCCACCACTTTGGGAGGCCCATGCGGGCGGATCACAAGGTCAGGAGTTCAAGACCAGTCTAGCCAACATAGTGAAACCCTGTCTCTACTAAAAATACAAAAAGTTAGATGAGTGTGGTGGTGTGCACCTATAATCCCAGCTACTCGGGAGGCTAAGACAGGAGAATCACATGAACCCAGGAGACAGAGGTTGCAGTGAGCGGAGATCATGCCATTGCACTCCAGCTCAGGTGACAGTGCAAGGTTCCGTCTTGAAAAAAAAAAAATGCTCAGAGTTAATAGACCAATTCCCACGCCAAAGAAGCGGAGACCTCAGAGGGGAGATGATGTACCTTTGGTTCTTTCACTGCTGTCGTCTCAGTTTGGAGAGCATGTTGTCCTGCCAGAGAGCCTTCTCATATGTGTCATGGCTCAGCAGATTAACCAACCTGAAGCAAGATCCCTATTGCTCAGCAGATAAACAGATGAAAGAATAAAGAAAAACACTTGAGCACCTCCTCCTTCTGGTAGGGAAGAAAAAGAATTGAGTAGCATCCCCTGTCCAGCTGTTTAGTTTGAAGCCAGAGGAAGCCCACTCTTGAAGTGTTGACTTGCACATTCACTATATTGAAACAACATTTTACTACTCTCCAGAAAATCCTAGTTCAATTCAAACAAAGACTGTCTCTTAGATGTTTAGATATGCCTTTTAAACAATCAGTGATCTTTACCTACATTGTTGCTTCTCTCCAAAAAATGTATTTCTTTTTTTCTGTTGGTGAATTTTAAGAAGTTGCTTTTAGACCAAATGTAAATATACCATATAAATTTCTATATGTGTATATTTCACAGCCATTGACTGTCTCAGTTTCTGTTTAAATTTTAAGCATTTTGGCTCTGTTTTCTTAGGAAACTTTGTAAAAAGAGAGTAATCATGGGTAGACTGCAGTAATATTATTTGTCTTCAAAGTTGCTGTGTATAATTGACTATTAAGATTTATTCTCCAGGGTGAGTCCACAACTTAAAGTCAAGAGGAGGCAAAATGTTCAGAGCTAGTCTTTGGAAACTGATGTTATTTTTTATTTTTTTTAATCCAATACTAAACATGTAAATACTCAGTCCCCTTTTTGCCTTTTTTTTTTCATTTTGGGGCCACCAGACCTTGTTACTAGATTGGTAGTATGAAGTAAATATTAAGATGTCCAATTTTTCAATAGGAACAGAAAAAATAAGTATAAAATATTAACTGTATTCTTTCACTCAATTTACTAGAATAAGCTTACAAATGATCAGTCTCTTTTAGTCATGAATGAGTACACAGTATGGCACACAATTTTGTACCGTGTATACTTATATATGTATTTTTTCTCTTTTCCTTTGTGTTTTTTTTTTGTTTTTATATATGTATTTTAATAGATATGAATAAATCAGTGCCTAGGTACCAAATAATGAGCACCCTCAAAATTTGAATTTCAAGGAACAGTGGCAGAAAATATCATTTGAAACTGAAACTATCACAGATCAACATAAAAATGTCTGAAATTAGCTCTGTATAAAATTCCCATAAGTTAACCCACACTTAAACAAATTCATGGTGTGTCTGCTGACATTCTATCAGGAAAAAAAAATTAAAATAAGTGTACATAATTAAACTTCACATTTTAGAAATTAGAGCACATTTGTATTAAAAGCAAACAGCTGACTGCTGGTCTTGTATGACAGTCACCAAAAGGAGTGGGGAGCCCGAAGGTTTTAGCGATGTTCCTGATTATGACAGCCCACTGGCAGCCATATGTCACCAGTGCATTTTATGTCTTTAGGCTTGATGACAGCAACCTGTGACCACTGGGCTCCCTTGCCAGCACCTTCTGAACTTTGTGATTTTCCCCATAGTGGGACCCTGGCCTCAGTACTGGGGGACTCGTGCTCTTTTGTGAGCTTTGCTGCATCTCTAATGACCTCAGCAGAGTTCCTCTTCCTCTCCAGGCCACAGCCTCTATCTAAAATGTATTTTAAAAGTACGCACATCAAGGATCGGTTGTGAGAATTAAATGAAACCACTAATGTAAAAGTGCCTACGACAGATCCTGACCCATAGTAGGCACTCAGGAAATGTTTTAATTTAAAAAAACAAAACAAAACCGAATAATCTGATCCCAATGCTCTGTTCTTCTGGGAAATTCTGTTTCTCAGATTGGCTGATAAGCATTTCAAGTGATCTGTCAGCCTGGCTTTTATGAGTCTGGGTGAAATGACCCATCTCTGTGAACAGATCCAGATGATTTCTTCATCATGCAAAGCAAAGTCCTCAGTGAGCCTGCGCTCCTGGTGACACATCACACAGTAGGAGCAGACTGCAGGGAAGAGCCTACCAAAAGCTGGCTCACCCTGCTTCATGACTGCACAGTGATGTTAGTCCTTGTCAGAGTTTTATAGATTGGGCTGAAAAGTTGTTTGTTTCTTTTTAAAACAAGACAATTAAACTAAATATATTCATATACCATAGCAAATGAGAGAAATATGCATCTCACTCACAATATATATTTTAGATGCTGTTACCCTGATTTATTTTTACTTTGACAGATACTTCCGTTTAGGGGGTGCTTTCCACAGATAGATTCTGTTGTGCAATAGAATATTCGGTACATTTTGCCTCTAGGTTTCCTCCAGATCTGTCAGGTGGCCACACCCAAGCCTCTCAGTATTGCCATGCTCTCAATAAGACACTTGAGTTATTTATTTAGTAGATGTTCTTAGTTTTCCCTCAGGAGGTTTTTGTTGGCAGAATTTGTAATTTTTTTACAGGGCATCATGCTTAATATAGAGGAAGACCAATTATGTATATCAAATTAAAAGTGGCATAATTGCGATTATTCATTGCTTTTGATTTCACACTTAATTAGCCCTCTGAAGTGAACAAGTCCTTAGTAGTTAAGAGTTTGCACTCTGAGAGTTACCAGACCTGGGTTCAAATTCCAGCTCTGACACAGAGGCGTTGTGAGACCTTGGGCAAGGTCCCTAACCTTTTCCTAAACCTACCATCTATAAAGTACTGATAGAAATGCCCACCTTCCAGAGCTCTTTTGAGGATGATGTTACATCATGCCCATGAAGCACTTAACACTCAGCACCTGCTGAGAGCACTTGGTAAATGTTAGCCTTTGTCACGGGGGCAGGGGAGGGGCATGAGGACTGAGCTTTCAAAAAGTGACTTCTCCGGTTTAATTTAATAAGCACTTGGGATTTCACATTTCCTGTGTATTTCACAATAACCTTGAAAGAAACAGACTAATTTAGGCCAAATTTGGTAACACTGTGTTTTAAATTTCTAATAAGAATACCACCTGAAAACACTGACAGTCATTTGTAACTTCTTACAGCCACCGCACTAAAAAACCAAAAAGCTACTATTTATTGATAGGTACATCTTGAGAGTAACTTCAAAAGTTATAGTAACCTTGGTTATATTTTGGGGAATATAAAAACTCTGAGAAGAACTTTGAGGGGTCTGGAAAACACTGTAAATGGAAGCTGCTTCATTGGATATTACTCTAGTGTTGTAAGAGTCGTTTGACTTAGGGGTGTTTTGGTTTCTTAAGTGGAACATTTTTTGTGTGTGTCTCCCTCTATTTTATATTAATTCCAGGTCTGAGTCAGTGGCGAGTCCAGTAGTTGAATTAATGTGGAAATAAAACTGTAAGCTCATCCTTAGAATTGCATCCATTATATAACATGGAAATGGGCTAAAACAGAGACAATTACAGTACTGTTTTACTTTCTACTTTAAATATGGTAGAGGATCAGTCTCTTCTATGAGTTTACATGCTGCAAAAAAATTAAAAAGTAGCTCATTAATACACTGTGATTTTAAAGGGGGAAAACAATGTATGTTCTTATTCTGTGTCACTGTCAAGCATCAGTAACACTCAACTGGCTGCCAGAGTGAAAAAGAACCAACTACATTTGCGTAATCATCGTAAAAATTTGATGCAGATATTCTATCTGCATTTTTAATTGAGCCAGACATTGCAGAGAATTAGATACAGCCTTTGCTCTCTGGGAGTTTACAGTGTAAGACAGAAGATACTAATGTGTGTAGACATGAAGACCAGTTGAATTTAACATTTTATAAACATGATTGGTTCTATTTTATGCCTTTCTAGCCTTCACCAACCCTCATAACCCATCATCAGATGTCATTTCATCCACAGGTAATTTTCTTTTTAATTTAAGTAACCTTTTTTCTTAACTATGAAAATAATACGTTAATTTTAGAAAATTGGAAAGTAAAGTAGAAAGAAAAGCAAAATCGTGTATAATCCCACAACCATAAAAAGATTGTGTTATATTTTAGTGACATTTTAAATATATCATCTTAAATATATCTATATATTTTACATAATTGCGATCTATAAATGCAGTTTTGCCCTGTGCTTTTTTCACCTAATGTATCTTTGCATGTTTTACATATTAAGAAAATTTTTAAAACATTTTAGTGATTTTATAATATTAAGATAATTGAAAAGTTGAGAATCCAGCTTTTGGTCCCCTGAAACAGACATTTAATGGGTAAAAAGTCAAAGGATCATTCCAATTGTTCACCAGCCCATCCAGACCTGTTTCCGAGACAGAGTTATTGTTCACCTAAAGTGGAAGCTCACCCGGCTCTGCATATTTCCTCAGACTGGGTGGCTGTTCCATGTCTGTCTCCCCTCGTTGACTTATCAGGCTCCATGCATACATGCACATTTGTTTATAGCAGTCTTCCTGATATGCAGCCACGGCGTGGGTTTTGGAAAATTGCCCAGCTACATACCATTCATACCGCTGACATTCAGCTTCTAGTAGCTAAACAGGTACTCTTAACTCCTTCAGTCTCTAAAGAACTCACTCTACAGTGCCACAGGCCATGGAGCTAACATACTATCCTCTGAGAGTTTCTATTCATGCACACAAATGAAAAGAGAAGTAGTGGCGCAAGTATTGTGAGAGGCTACTTGTAAAAATCACCAGCACTCTGTTTGCCACCCCCTTAGCCATACCATAGGCAACTGCTTGAGTTTGTCCTCCTTCAACCTTAAGGCGATGTTTCCTGAAGCACTTGGAAAACAGGTAGAGTCTGCAGGGGCTTCCCAGGAATGATAGAGACCATCCCTGGCCTCCTAGAGGACGGGTGTGCCCCTGGGCTGGGGCTTACCCTTTGTGTTAGGAAGAGTTGCCTCATCATCCCTGAAGCCATTTCTTTCATGAAACTTCATCTGGTCCTCCACTTCCCCCAGGAGCCTGGTCATCGTCTTACCACTTCTGTTTCTTGTGGAACATCAGAGTAGAAAGTCCAGTCTGGATGAGTGGCAGGAAAGGAGCAGTGAAGGGGTAGACGGAGGAAGGTTAGGCAGAGAGGTGAATGAGATTGCAACAACTATTGATGAGGTTCAGAATCTTTCTGTTACCTCTGCCAAATCTTACCTTTTTTTCTCCAAAAGTGATTTTTACTCTCTTTCATCAGTCTTCCTTGTATGCAGGAATCTGAAGAGGAAATATTCACAATAATAGCACGAGGAAGGAGGGCCCTAGATAAAGAGGAGATGTTAAAATTGCATTTACTCTAGTTACAAGTGTCTCCACTGAGCATGTTTCAGTAGTTAATCAGAGCTTTCTTGCCTGGCACTTTTTAAAATGATATCATTATCTGGCTTGCTATTTCAGCAGTTCCAGGAATACCTTGCCTGTGGGTCAGGGTACTTGGTTTCACATAAACAACTCATAAGAACCCTTTATAATTTCAGAAAGACAGGCAAGAAGAGAAATAGCTATAGAAGTTATGTGGACAAAAAATAAATTGGCAACATTCCTCACCTGTCTAACATAGACACTGGGAAAAGACGTCCTTTGCCACCTCTCCTGGTTAAATGTTGTTTATTGTTTCCCTTCAGACCACACTGAATTTAGTTCCTTGGTAGACTAAGGCACCTTTGAAATTCCAATGGGAGATCATGAAGTACATGCCTAATTGCTTCATGGATGATATGAAGTCTTGGAATGAAATCCACCCATTACTCATTAACTAACTCAGCTTAGTAAACCTTGACAGCTAACAGAACCCAGTCAAACATCCTTGATTACCAGCAGCTCACAGAGCCTGGGGAGTAGATCAGGAAGAACGGTAGAGTAGAATGAGTTATTCCACTAACATCAGCTTCATCTGTTTGAACTCTTCCTGAAATCTGAGGGTGACAGAAATAGATTTGCCAAATGCTTTTCCTGCTTTCACTGGTGGCAGTAGGAACAAAAAAATGAGCATTTTCTTAATTGGGACACTATTCACAGTTATTGACAAGCATAATCAGTTTTGTTAAAACTTTTGTCGGCCGGGCGTGGTGGCTCACGCCTGTAATCCCAGCACTTTGGTGAGGCCGAGACGGGCGGATCACAAGGGTCAAGGAGATCGGAGACCATGGTGAAACCCCGTCTTACTTAAAAATACAAAAAATTAGCGGGCGCGGTGGCGGGCGGCCTGTAGTCCCAGGCTTACTCAGGAGGCTGAGGCAGGAGAATGGCGTGAACCCGGGGGGCGGGAGCTTGCAGTGAGCCGTTTTTTTTGAGATCGCGCCAAATGCACTCCAGCCTTGGCGACAGAGCCGGGGGGAGGACTCCGTCTCAAAAAAAAAAAAAAAAAAAAAAAAACACATTTTGTCTGACTTAAATCTATGCTAGATATTAAGGGAATAAATGTTATTAGGCATGTTATAATTTCACAGATCACACTTCTCACAGCAGGAACCTACAGCCAGTCAACAGTTTTACTGACTGTATGGTATGTGTGGACATTTGGTCAAGGCATAAACTCGGTTGCTATCTACTGCAAAATCAGTGTAAACATAATGGTAAATCTGGTTGATTGATTTGCTTTCTGCTCCATACAACAAACCAGGTAGTGTCTCTGAAAGCAAATACATTCTAAGTTGTATATAAATATCAGTCATTATTATTTCAGTAGATAATGTCACACTGAGGAGGTAAAGGTTGGTCTGAATTAGTAAAGAGGCCTTCCGTGCACACACACAACGCACATCTCTCACATTCCACCTGTGATTTCACCCTGAATGCCAGCATTTGAGAGGGAGTGAGGGGATTTTCACTTGGTTTTATAAAAATGAAAACGTTATATGGCGTGTTCTCAAAATGTTAGTGCAGTTTTAAGTTCAAAATGTAAAAGGTATAATTGCTATACCCAGGTAACAAACCTGCACATGTGACCCCTAAATCTAAAATAAAAATTGAAATTATTAAAAGAAGAATTATTATTCCCATAAACTTATGAAAGAACTTTTCATAGCTTGTCCTGCTGTTGCTGAGTTGGAGAAAGGCAAGAGTGAAGATCCACTTGTGTGAATTGTAGCCTCTTTCCTGGTAGTGATTTAGTTCATATTATTTAAAAGCAAAGGATTCTTGGCCTTGTGCATAGAAGACTGCATGTTCATTTGCCTCAGTGTTGGACCTATCACTTATTTATCTCGTGAATTAATACGTTCTCAATCTCACAGTTTCGTGAAACCAATGTTTAATTGAAGGCTATGATGTGCCAAGCACCATGCTGGCCACTGGAACAAGGTGAGAGTGAGACCACACTCTTGAGGTCTCCAGTGGAAGATCAGTCCCTAAACCCATAATCAAAGCGTCAGTGAGCACTGCTAAGAGAAGCCTATCCTGATCCTTGAGGGCTTCACGCAGAGGGTGAAGCAGTTCTTCCTGGACGAGGTAGGAAATCCTTGACGGAGAAGGTGATATTTGAGCTGCAACTTCAAGAATATGGAAGGGTTTTCCCAGCAGAGGAAAAAAAATGAAGGACATTCCAAATAGAAGGAACAGTATGTGACATGTGATGGGCCTGAAGGAAAAAAGCATACCACATGTTCAGGGACTGGCAAGTTGTTTTCCATTTTTAATTTACTTGAGAGACGGAGACAAAAAAAAGTGTCTTTGATTCAGAGAAGAAAAAATCAATAAGAGTTACATAGCAGTAGTGATAAAAATTATGTATCTGTGCAACAGAGGGTTGCTGTCAGCAACCAAAAGCCTCATGGGTCAGTCAACGTGTCTACAGCATCTACCATGCTATCATGCTCCAGCCCAGAAGTGAGAGATTCAAAGGATGATTGGTTGTTTTGAAAGCAGCTCCTGAGATTGACAAGTGATGATCAGGAGCTCCATGCTAGAGAGGCCAATTGCAGGGCTAGTAAATCCTGCCTGTGAGCCCATAACCATCCTAAATCACAGTGTAATCCTTCAGGGCTCAGACTGCAGAGTCAGAGAGACTTAGATACAAGTTTTGGTTCTGCCATTAGCTCAGTATGGGACTTGAGGCAAGTTTCTTTCCTTCTTAAAAAACATAATAAGCCTGGGCAACAAAGTGAGATTCTGTGTCTACAATCAGTGAATCAATCAAATCAGTAGCCAGGCATGGTGGTGCTATAGCTGGTCCCAGCTACTCAAGAGGCTGAGGTTAGAGGATTGCTTGAGCCCAGGAGATCGAGGCTGCAGTGAGCTATGAGTGTACCAGTGCAGTTGTAGCTCACTGCACTGCAGGTTGGGCAACAGAGTAAGACTCTGTCTCTAATAAAATTTAAACATGTAATATTATATAGCTATACAATACAAATGATTTTATATAGGTACATAAATGTGATAATAGCATATACACTTTTTGGTTCCCCATTTTTAAAAAAAAAAAACTTTTCCTCTTTTGTCTGGATGACTCTCCTCCTCTTTTCCCCCTTCTCCCGTTTTAACTGCACACATAGCCTTCCATTTTTCCCCGATTTATATAAATGTACAGTCATACACACACACACACACACACACACACACACACACACACACACCCCACAGTGGGAGTGGGGGAATTGTTACTTCGTTTTTAAAAAATGAAAACATGTTATAGCATGTAATGAGTGGATAAAATGTGAGGAGTGTGTGTGTGTGTGTGTGTGTGTAATACACACAATTCCATTTCATTCTGTTTTACGGCTGAGTAGTAGTCCATGGTATGTAAATAGAATGCATTCCATTCCATTGGACTGGTGTGTATTCCACACTACAAATTGCATTCACACAGTGTGGAATACTACTCAGCCATGAAAAAGAATGAAATAATGTCTTTGCAGCAACTTGGATGGAACTGGAGGCCATTACTCTGAGTGAAGTAATTCAGGAATTGAAAGCTAAATACCACATGTTCTCACTTGTAAGCGGGAGCTAAGCTATGGGTACACAAAGGCATACAGAGTGATGTAATGGACACTGGAGACTCAAGAGGAGGAGGCTGAGAGGCAGTTGAGGCATGAAAAAACTACCTATTGGGTACAGTGTACACTACTTGGGTGACAGGTACACTAAAATCCCAGGATTTACCACTATACAGTTTATTCATGTAACCAAAAACACTAGTACTCCTAAAGCTATTGAAATAAAATAATTAAGTATTAGTGCAGTTTTAAGTTCATAATTTTAGAGGTATAATTGCTATAAACTTATAATAGAAACATTTAAACATTTAGCTATTTATATTTGTTTTATACTTATTTAACTTTGGAATTTTGAGTAATAAATTTTACTCTTAGTTTTTTGTGCATAATAGTTTTATATTGATTTTAATAGGTAACATCAATATTTTAAAAGTTAAATTTTATTTTCATCTGTTGTTTCTTGAATGTATGTAGCATTTATACTTCTGAAAGTATTAAAGTTTAAAATGCACTAAGACTTTTAGAACTCCTTGTTATGCATTCTTTTTGTTATGTTTTGCTGTTCTCAGAAAACTGTGTTGAAATATCTTCGTTCAATTGATAAAGCTCTAGAACATTCTTTTTAATGGGTACATAATATTCCAATGGGGTCACTATTAGAATTTTTTATTCTACAATTTCCCTACTGATGGATATTTACCTTGGTCTCAGTTTTTATGGCCATTGTCAACACTGAAGTCATAAACATCTTGGTATTTGTTCTTAGTTACAGTACTATTAGTTCTATGGCATTGGTTCCCAGGAGTGGGATTGCAGAATTAAAGAGTAAATGTAATTTTAAATTTAATGGATGACACTATAAATGGCTTTAGTTAATTATCGTAATACCTTAGATTTTAGATTCATTGAAAAGAACATTCACATGCATTATTTCTTTGATGCTCACAGTAACCGTTGAGGTAGATAGAGTGGATATTATTCCCATTTTACTGGTGAGAAGATGGAGGCACAAGATGCTTCATAGTTTCTTAGAGTTACCCAGTTAGAAAGAGCTTCACTCCAGTCCAGAACTAAGCCTTATCCTCAGTAAGCTCCATACAGTCTTTCTTTACCTACATTTTTTGTTTTGGTAGATCAGTTAGAAGAAAACCTTCCAAATCTATCGAGTTAAGAAAAAGAAACGTACCTTTGGTTATGCCACCAGGAGGGGCAGTAGTTGAAATACATTTATTTTCTAAATATTAGTACCCCAGCCCCTTTTAGGCACTGTATCTTTGTTTCTTTGATTTGTAATGTCTTAATATTAGTTTTAGGTTACTTGTTTGATCATTGAAATCTTCATTACGAGAGACGGATACATTTCATTAGTGATCAATTTCTTCCCATTTTTTTTTTTAAATGTATAGAAATACACACTAGAGTCTCCCAAGGGTTGTAATGCACATTGTTTCCTTGGTTCCCTTAAAGAACTCCTTCACATATTCTGAGTCTGACTGACTGTTCAAATGCCACTTTTGCAAACTTAATGGCTATGTGATTTGGGGCAGTTCATGCAGTGCTCAGTTTCCTCATCTGTGAAAGGGGGAGAACGTACCTTCCTCCTAAGTATATTTTAACGAGTCATCAAAAACGTAAACCATTTAGCACAGCACATATCTCAGAGCACAGACTCAGTACATGCATGTGCATATGTGGGCCCCTGTGGAACCAGGCTAACACTGCTGATAGTAACATGTTGAGTCCAGCCATGTCTCCCAGGAACACACTGGGTGGGATGTATTTCTTAAATACTTTGCGTCTGTACCATTGTCAAAATGCCATCAAGCTCCTCTGTATTTTGTGCCCAAAGCAAGTATTGATGCAGCACAGCTCCTTAAATAAAAGTGAAATTATAGGAAGTCTCATGGCATTTCTGGGTACTTTTTTTTTGAGTGACAAGTGTTTAAACCACAGTGAATGCTTTGGTTCCTACAAGGGTTTGATCGAGAGGAACAGCAAAAAGAAATTTAGTTTCTCTTCCTCCAAGTGAACATTGTTTTCTTAGCTGTCTTTTTTGGGAGTTGGGAAGGAGTGGTTACTGAAAACCAATAGTGTGTGTAAATAGGAGCAAGGAGTACAGTTAGCGTTTACTCACTATTGCTAGTAGACAAGCCCCAGAAATGGGCTCAGGAGACATCTGGGAACAAACAGATTTTTTCCCTTCAAATATGTTAAGAATCTTTTTGTTTCTAGTGGGAACAGCTGTAGGATTCAGCTGTTTGTTTGTAATCTGATGTCTGAGTGACGGATGATGTTGAAGATGTAGTATACTAATATACAGAATGTCGTCTTAGGTAATACTGAGGTGGTGAGGGAAGTGGAATGAAGCTGGGAAATTCAGAGTTGCAGATGACATTTCATTCTCTCCGAGGTTTGTGAAAAGGCCACAGCAAACTTTGCATTTCCCCAGGAAGGAGGGCGGAGGTTTGGTTGGTATCACACCCTGCACATTATTTAAACACTAGCTTGTTCATTTTCTCTTCTGTGAATATAGCAGTTATAGAAAGCGTGTTTCTGGCTGATTTCATCCTAGTTGCCTGCTATTTTGGTCTACAGCACTTGGGAACAGGGAGAGTCCAGGTACCTGCTCTGGACTGAGGACAAAAGTAGACATTTTCTTGACCAAAAGTGGCTTCTGGCATCCTTTGTTCAGAAGCAATTTTTCAGTGAAGGAAGAGATGTTTCAAGGCCAATATCTAGAAAGAGTACCTAGATTTATGATCCACAGTACCTTCTTAACCAGCTTTAGAGGGCCTTAAGAGTGAGGATATGACATGGGATCTGTTAAGGATGGCACTTCCCCCATGAGGAAAGTGAAGTCGAGAAAGCCTGTGACAGCCCAGAGTTGAGGTGTCAGTGGCAGAACTGGAAAACCCATGTCCTAATGCCTCATCTAGCATCCTGCATAAGCTTTACAGCCTTCAACCCAGGGCGTAAGTTAGGGGAGATTTCTTAACAATCCGATCCACATTTTGTGTATTACCTTTCACCAGAGGCCTAAGGAGCTAAGGCAATGGCGTCAGAGACACAAGTCCTAATCGGGATTCTACCGCTTACTAACTGGAAGGTCCTGGGGATGTTAACCCCCTAAATCTCAGTTTCCTCGTTTGTAAAAATGAGGTAATTATAAATAGTTCATTGAGTTATTATGGGAACTCATGTCATAACATTTGAAAAGCTTAGTGTGGGGCTGCTATAAGGTAGGTGCTCAATAGATGATAGTTTTTTTTATGGGCCAGGTGCTATGCTACCCAATGGAAATACAAAGAAAAAATAAGATACCATCCCTGCCCTCAAGTAATCTGCAGTGTAGTTGGGAAGACAGACATACACGTGAATAAAATAGTGTGCATTGAATATAATGAGAGCAGCAAGGTGGTCCATAAAGAGAGCAGACTGCAGTCGTTTGAGAAGGCTTCAGAATGAAGTGTTGCACAGATTTTTTTTTAAATTTATTTTTATTATTATACTTTAAGTTCTAGGGTACATGTACACAATGTGCAGGTTTGTTACGTATGTATACTTGTGCCATGTTGGTGTGCTGCACCCATCAACTCGTCAGCACCCATCCACTCTTCATTTACATCAGGTATAACTCCCAGTGCCATCCCTCCCCCCTCCCCCCTCCCCATAATAGGCCCCGGTGTGTGATGTTCCCCTTCCAGAGTCCAAGTGATCTCATTGTTCAGTTCCCACCTATGAGTGAGAACACGTGGTGTTTAGTTTTCTGTTCTTGCAATAGTTTGCCGAGA
>NW_016806491.1:222810-250814 GCF_001698545.2 Rhinopithecus bieti
AAAAAAAAAAAAAAAAAAAAAAAAAAGATGTCAAAATATCTAATATGCAGAAAATACAAAATATATAAAATACATAATACCTTCTGTTCTTAGTCAACCTGCCTGCCTGTTTATTGATCTGAGATCTGATTTCCCAACCCCAGCCGCTCACCCCACCACCGAGAATTTTGAAAATTCTCTTTCGAAAGAAGGGATTAGGTTTTTTCCACCAAAAGTTGTTTTAGTATAAGAAGTCAAGCCTTTTGACATTTCTTATTAATTAATATTCTTTCTTACCATTTAATTGTTCATTTGTTGTTTTTCTTCTCTCTTATACAGGCAGTTCTGAAAACAAAATGGCTTTAGTATCTACCTTTAAAACCTACCAAGAGAGTTTCTTATGATTTCAATGTAATAGGAAAACCATTGTATAAATGAGAACTCTCAACTTTCCTAGAATAAGGAATAAGAAAAAATAATAAATGTTCATTTCAAAACTTAGATATAGAAAAGAACTTCCTAAATGCCTGTGTTTTCCGACTTGTAGTAACATTGACTTTGAAATGCATTTCTAACAAAGTTCACTCAAGTTCATTTACTTCTTTAGATTACGAAGTATATCATGCATGTGGAAGGGAATATATAACATGTAGATACGCTTTAAAGGATTAAATAAAGAAAACATCCACATTTCTGCTACTCATCTGAAGAACATTATCACTGCTACTGAAACCCTTATGTACCTCTCTCCTATTGTTTTCTCCTTTCCCCAACTACTTTCCTGGATTTTGAGTTACTTACTCTCTTGTTTGCTTGCTTTTTTTTTTTTTTTTTTTCAGTTTTACCACATATGTACCACGTATAGTTTTACCATATGTATATACCAAAGCAATATACTATCTTATTTTAACTTTTATGTAATAGAATCATACTGATTATTTTATGACTTGCTCCCCACAAAGCACCATGTTCTGAGTTTCATCCATGTTGACCTGTGTAACTTTAGTTCATTCATTTTCATTGCTATAGATTATTTTATTGTGTTTATTATACTATAGTTTATTTAGCTATTCCACTATTGAAGGGTCCTGCATTTTATCATGTATATGGAAACTTTATTGGCTTCCTTATTAATAAAAGTAATTTGTAGATTCTTTATATCATTTACAAGTAATGATAGTTTTTTTTTCCCTTTCCAATCCATAAAATATTAATTCTTGTTTCTAGTCTTACTGAACTGGCAAGAATCTCCACTGTTCAATTAAAATAGTGATACATAAAACTTTAACTTTTCATTTACATTATAAAATATGGTATTGGTTGTAGGGTTGCTTTGTGATATCCTTTATCCAGTTCAGGAAGTTTCCTTCTATTCTTTGTTTTAATCATGAATTATGAGTGTTGTATTTTATTGAATGCTTTTTCTGTATTCTTATCATATATTCTTTCATCTAGTGAATAACACTGATTGATATTGAAGCAACCTTGAATTATGGAATAACCCAAATTTAGGCACATTATTTTTCTTTGTAAATTATTTGATTTGAATTACTAATATTTTGTTCAGGTTTTTTTCATTTATATTCACAAATGAGACTGTCTTATGGTTAGTTTCTCCTTGAGGTTCTTTTATTTTGGGTTTATATATTTTAAAGATACATTATTAGGAATTTATTATTATTATATCTTCCCAGGGAATTAAATATTTCTATCAATATATGATGGCCCTTTTTATCTCTTTGCCTAAAATTAATTGTGTATGGGTTTAATTTAGCTACACCAGGTTGCTGGGTTATTATTTGCCTACACACTTCTTCCCCCAACCTCCTTTTTTCAAAGACACAAAGGCTTTAGATTTGTGCTTTGTAAATCACATAATTGGAATTTGTCTTTCTTACTAGCTTTATTAAGGTATAATTTTCATATAATCAAACTCACATACTTTAAGTGTACAGTTTGATGAATTTTGGCAGGTGTGTATAGTCATGTAACCACTACCACAATAAAGCTATAGATATTTCCGTCATGCCAGAAAGTTCCTCATGCTCTTTTGCTATCAGTTTCCTTCCCTCACATCTGGCATTAGGAAACTACTGATCTACTTTTTATCATTATATTATTTTGTCTTTTCCAGAAAGTCATACAAATGAAATCATACAGTATGTAGGCTTTTGTGTTTGGCTTCTTTCACTTAGTGTAATGCCTTTGAGATTCATTTATGCTGTTACACGTATCAGAGTTTCATTCCTTTATATTTTTTCTGTATCATTTCATTGTATGGATATAGCACAGTATTGTGTTTTGTTTGTTTGTTTGTTTGTTTTTAGCTATTCACAAGTTGATGGACATTTGAGTCATTTCCAGTTTTTTCAACTATTATGGATAAAGTTGCTATGAACATTCACATACAAGTCTTTGTGTGGGCATATGTTGTCTATTTTTTAATTCAATCACACAGTCTTTGTCTTTTAACCAGAATATTTAGTTGATGTATGTTGTTTAGCAGATTATGCTAATTATCGATTGCACTAACGCATTTATATTCATTTTGACCATATTATTTTTTGCTATTTGTCCTACTTTTCCTGAGCTTTCTTTTTTCTTTATTGTCTTCATTTGGATTTTGTTTTTTTTTTTTTTAAATATAGTTCCATGGTGTTTCTTCTACTAATTTAACAGTTGTACACACCATTCTCTTTTTTCCATGTTTACCCTAGAGATGTTGGCATCCTATGTAACTTACTAAAGTGTTACACTAAACAGTATTCATTCTTTTCCCAAACAGTTCAGTAATCTTAGAGTTCTTTAATTTGGATCATTCTTTTTCAGCCTAACATGCCATTGTTATTTGGTTTATAGTTTTATCTTATTTTTTATATTACACATTATTACAATTTGTATACAGTAGCAGCTGTTTTATATACTCTATTTAAATATAGTCATATATTTACTATTTTCTTTTCTCACCATTCCTTCTTTCTTCTCAGATCATTGCTGTTTTCTGAAGCATGTCCTTTAGAAGTACCTTTAATGAATGTTTTTGGAAGTAAACTTTCTTATTTTTTGTTTGATTGAAAATATCTTTTATTCATGCCTTGTTTATGAAAGGTAGTTTTGCTAGGTATGCATTTCTATATTCAGTATTATTTTCTTTCAATATTTTAAAGACATTTTTCCCAGATTTCCCCCAGAGCTTTTTTTTATGATGGTCTTCTACAGTTTTACCAGGCTTTGTCTGGGTGGGCATTTCTTTTATTTAACATCCTTGGGATGCATTTGGCTTTCTAAATTTGATGATTACTAGTTCTGAAAAATCTCAGAAAAAAAATCATTTTGATTGCTGCCTTTCCCACATTGTCTGTCTTTTCCTTCACATGCTGCCCTTTACATCTCTAAGTATTTCTTGTATATTTTCCTTCTGTATAAGGTTATATATAATTTTTTTTTTTTTTTTTTTTTTTTTTTGAGATGGAATCTTGCTCTGTCACCCAGGCTGTAGTGCAATGGCATGATCTTGGTTCACTGCAACCTTCGCCTCCCAGATTCAAGCGATTCTCCTGCCTCAGCCTCCCAAGTAGCTGGGATTACAGGCACATACCACCACGCCCAGCTAATTTTTGTATTTTTAGTAGAGGTGGGGTTTGCCAGTGTTGGTCAGGCTGGTCTCGAACTCCTGACCTCGTGATCCACCCTCCTTGGCCTCCCAGCGTGCTGGAATTACAGGTGTTAGCCACCATGCCTGGCCGTATAATTTCTTAAACATAAGATTATATTTTTCATTTTTGTATAAGATTATGTACAATTTCTTTATATCTGTTTACCAAAGTACTCATTCCTACTTCAGCTGCATCTATTTTTGTATTGGACTTACTCATTGAGTCTCTGAATATAATTATTATATTTTCATTTCTAGAAGTTATTTTTGGCTGTTTCTTAAATTCGCCTCATCATTTTGAAATCTTCTTCCTTTTCATATTTTAAGATCCTGTTTACTTTTTTAAAAATAATAAACACATCTATTTTATATCTGTATTCAATACATTCAATAACTAAAGCCTTTGATTATTTCATTCTGCAGTTTGTTTTTTCTCATTCATGTTCATGACAGCTTGATTCTTTATTTTGTGATTTTTTATTATGAACTCAATTACTTGGAATTCTTATGAAAATCTCTTGAAACTTAGATTTAACATTCATTATTCTAGAGAGGCTTTGTATTTGCTTCTGCTGTGTGTTTGTAGCCATTTCCAACTCAGGACTGTTTACACTATTTGGATTTGGAAAGGGCACATGGATATGTAATTTCTGGGCTTTGTTTTTGGTTTTTGTGATTTTTTTTTTTTTTTTTTTTTTTTTTTTTTTTTTTTTTTTTTTTTTTTTTGAGATGGAATCTTGCTCTGTCGCCCAGGCTGGAATGCAGTGGCATGATCTTGGCTCGCTGCAAGCTCCGCCTCCCGGATTCACACCATTCTCCTGCCTCAGCCTCCTGAATAGCTGGGACTACAGGCGCCTGCCACCACACCGGCTAATTTTTTGTACTTTTTTAGTAGAGACATTGTTTCACCGTATTAGCCAGGATGGTCTCCCTCTCCTGATCTCATGATCCACCTGCCTCGGCCTCCCAAAGTGCTAGGATTATGGGCGTGAGCCACCACATCCGCCCCGCCCCCCGCCTTTTTTTTTTTTCTTTTGAGACAGAGCCTCACTTTGTCACCCAGGCTGGAGTGCAGTGGTGAGATTTCAGCTCACTGCAACCTCCACCTCCTGGGTTTAAGCAGTTCTCCTGGCTCGGCCTCCTGACTAGCTGAGACTACAGGTGCACACTACCACACCCGGCTAATTTTTTTTAATATTTTTAGTAGAGATGGGCTTTCATCATGTTGGCCAGGCTCGTCTCAAACTCCTGACCTCAAGCCTCCCAAAGTGCTGGGATTACAGGCATGAGCCACTGCACCTAGCCTGGGCTTTGTATTTTTTGAGGAAACTTTCTTCTTTTGTCTCCTCTCCCATCACCAAGACTTAGTCTGTCTTCTATTTCTGGGAAGATTTTTTTCTTTTTAACTTACCCACTGAGGATTTCGTCTTTCAAGGGTATTGGCTTTGACCTTCCTGTGTGGATATTAGGCTGTCCCTTTGTCTCTTAATATCCCCATCAGGGATTGACTTATGCAGGACTTACCTACTTACTTCCCTAGGTTCTAATTTTCTTGTCATTTTCAACTTCTAACAATTGCTGTTACTTTCTTGCGGCTTAGCCATATCTTTAAAAATGTTTTGAATACTCAGCATTTTTAAGCATTCCACATGAATTTGCCACACTTGACAATCAGAAGTCCTCTTTATTTGAAAGCTGAAACATTTTCCTGGAAGAGGAGCAATAGTAAATTAGTTAGATCCTTGTTATTCATGGATTTCACTATAGTCAAAAAGTTAAGTTTACATTACAATAGAGTCATATTTTACCTACAAAAAAGTAATATCTGGTTTGTATAAATATTGTTCAAGATTTTGTCTTTTTTTCTTTGGTCTTCTAAAATGGAATTACAAAAGGTCTTTAAGAATCAGTCACTCATTTACTGGCTTTTCAACAAATACTTGTTGAGCCCCTACATTTTAGGTGCTGGGGACAAGATGTATCAGTGATTAAAGCAGACAAAAATCCTTGCCCCTACTGAGCTTACATTCTGGTTGGAGGAGATGGACAGTTAACAAGATAAATAGGTAAAGTGTATAGTATGTTGAAAGGTGATAAGTGCTGAGGGAACACTTGGGCAGGTAAAGGAGAATTGGGAGCTGTTCTCATTATTCTTCTTTTTTAAAAAATTTTATCCCAATAGTAAACAATATTATTTATTTTTTAAAGAAGATATTTTAAAAGTAAGAGCTATGTTAATTGAAGTTTATGCAGAAAGTTCCTTTAAATATTCTACTACAGCATTATTCTTAAACTTGTAAATGTTAAGTTGCAATTGATGTGTACATTTGTAGAAGTTCCTAAATTAGGGAAAAAGGTGTTTTATAATTCCTTGGGCACTTGTTTAGTAAGAAAGTAAATGAATAGAAATATTGATCACAATAGAACTTCAACTATATGATGCCAAAACTTTAAAAAAAATCCTCAGGTTTTAAAAATAGCATGAAACTGGAAAATGTTTTTTTTCTGCCCACCAATTCCCACAAAGGCAAAAACAAACAAAATATCCAGCAACAACTGACTATCAAAGGGGGCTAAATATCTGTTAGACTTAACTCACTAGGCTGGTTCTGAAAGTCTCAATTGGTGAAGGTATAAAAGCCCATTCATTTCTTTAGTGCAAAAACTGACAAACAGGGCAAAAGTAACCAGAGGGAACAAAGAGAGCAGTGGAGACCTTTAAAGACGGCAGCAGTGGACACCAGGGTGCAAAGCAGCAGGCACTGTTTTAAAAGGAGCACCGTTAATCCAGAGACTAAAGCTCTGCAGACCAAGAGCAAAGCACCATTTATAGCTCAGTTCCCACGAGGGCATGACCATGCTCTATTACGAGCACATCAGCTGAGGGACAGAGAGTCTATTATTAAACAATTGTAGTGGCTACCCGCAGGAAGTGGGGTGAACGTCTAGGTTAGTGTCCTGACACCAGTGACTTCATTGATCCAACCTGTGCAAGTATCAGGGAGGGGCTCAGAATAGGAGGAGTTATTGCAGAACGTTATTCGTGAGGGAGTTTTTCATCATTAAGGCATCATCCAAGACTCCATTTTTACTGTTGTTTATGCTTAAGACTTTTCTTCACATTAAAAAATTGGGGAGAATATCCATCTTCTTGTAAAGATAAAGAACTCTGAAAAATACATAAATCACTTTAGTGGTTTTTTTCTAATTGTAAAAAATAACAGATGTTTATTGGGAAAAAGTTCAGAAAATCTTTTTTTTAATCACCAGTAACCCAAGAGAAAGCAACTGTTAACATCTTGTTATATACCTGCAGTTCCCAAACTGTGTGTCAAGATGCTCTGGGGCACCACAGCAAATTCTGGGTGCAGCTCTAGGGTTGGCACAGATACTTTCCATCATTAAGGGAAACATTGTACAACACTCTGCCAACTATTAGCTGGAAATAGTTCACAGTTTCAGCATTAGATCACACTACATTCCTTTTGATGACATCATATCTTTACAAAACTGAGTTTTCAGTGATTGCTGAGTGTTTAGTGATAAAAAGTGTATCACATGAAAACCAGTGTGGAACAGGAAATAAGGGTAGTGGTGTCCAGTGATTCCAAGATTTAAAGTTATGCAGTGCCCAACAGGTGTATACATTCTATAAACAAGTTACAACAACGTTACTTAAGGAAATAGTAGTTTTCATTTATGTGTGTTATTTTTTTTCAACTGCTAAGTCATTCTGACATAAATAGTTATTACGTTGTTTGGATCTAACTACTTAACAGACAGCTCTATTAGGTATTTGTTTAGGCCTGGAGGCATTATGAAAAATTACTGAGACTCTAAGGGCTTCCAGAATCATTTGGGAACCTCTAATACAGATCCTCTCAGACCTTCCCCTATATACAACCACACGTATTTTTGAAACCTGTTGTTTTCTTTGGGCTAACAATATATTGTGGAAATCTTCGCATGTCAATAATGTGTGGATCATTATTTTAAAATTTTAATGGCAGAATAGTTTTCCGTTGTTTGAATTTCCATGTTTTTTAACCAATCCTCTAATGTTAGAGGTTTAGTGAAACTTTACTTTCATGCCCTATTGCACAGGCTGGAGTACAGTGGCATGATCATGACTCCCTGCAGCCTCTACCTCCTGGGCTCAAGCAGTCCTCTGGCCTCAGGCTTCCATGTAGCTGGTACTATAGGCGCCACCATACCCTATTAATTTTTCTATTCTTTATAGAGCTGGGTCTCACTATGTTGCCCAGGCTAGTCTCAAACTCCTAGGCTCAAGTGATTCTCCCACCTTGGCCTCCCAAAGTACTGAGATTACAGACGTGCAGCACCGCACCAGGCCTACTTTACTTTTATAATCAGCGATGTGTTCAGCCTTTTTGCACATCGTCTTTGTTTATACAGCCAGTGACTCCTTAGGCTAGATTCCTAGAAAGTGATTTTCTAGGTCAAAGAACATGTACTTTTTAATGACTTTGATATCCATGTGTAAAATACAGGGAGAGAGAGCCCAATTATCTTTTCAAAGAGATTACACTAATTTCTTTTAACCAACAGTTTACAAGTCTACCTCAGCAAAAAGAAGTGAAACATTGGAGGACTCCCAAATATCTAAACTCAGATTTGTGAACTGGCCAAGCATGTTTCTCTTTCTCAATCACTGAATAAAGTGAATGCCAGTGAGAAAGCTGGGGAAATGTGTACTGTCCAGGAGCGCCTGGGAGCCCTTACAGATGAAGCTCCAGCTGAAGTCAGAGGTAGCTGATAGCAGGCTGGATGCAGTGGCTCACACCTGTAACCCCAGCATTTTGGGAAGCCAAGGCAGGTGGATCACTTGAGGTCAGGAGTTTGAGACCAGCCTGGCCAACATGGTAAAACCCCATCTCTACTAAAAATACAAAAAATTACCCGGGCATGGTGGTGGGTGCCTGTAATCTCCAGCTACTCGGGAGGCTGAAGCAGGAGAATTGCTTGAATCCAGGAGGCAAAGGTTGCAGTGAGCCGAGATCAGTCATTGCACTCCAGCCTGGGCAACAAGAATCAGACTCCATCTCAAAAAATAAAAGAAAAAAAGAGGTAACTGATAGCAACACCCAAAATGACACCCAGTTAGGGAATAGGAAAACCATTTGCGAGGAAACTTCTCCAGGCTTCGTTCACTAACTAGTTTTTAAAAACATTTTACTCCCCCCAAAGTCATGCTCTACCACATAGCTTCACTCTCTCTGTGAGGAAGAGGTAAATGATACAAATAGGAACTGACATCAGGAATTTTTTGAGAGGACAAATTTCAGAGTACTGGGAGGGTCAGACAGACTCCTTGTTCCGTGGTCCACAGCACATAAATTCTTATCTGTGACCAAATACCTAGCACATTTTGATCTATATTCAATTTGTACACATGAGCTGGTGTCTTCAATTATAAGTTATTAAGGAAAAAGTATATTATGTGTCTTAGAATGTGATCATGGAAGCACAGAAATATGGTACATCTTAGAAATATTTCCATTTTAAGAAAACTTTGGAGCCCTTCAACTCTCTGGGAAACTAAGCTATATAGAACACCTCATTCCCAAAGTATCCTGAATGGATAAAATTTGGCTGTAATTTCACAGCATGGTAATGTATATTACCTTTTTCTTTTTACAATGAAGATATCATCTACCTTTAATCTTGATTTAAAATATTTTAAAATCAATTTTATAATTTTATAAAATAGTCTAGATTAATGCTTCTTGAAAAATCAGGGCTTAGCTGCTTCTGAAAAGGCGAACGTACTCTTAGGGATCCACATTTGACTTTTTTCCAAATTCGGATAAAAATTAGTGGGACAGGGTGTTAAGCAGGATAACTCTACTTAGAACAGAAAATCTTAAAAATTTTGGTGTAGATAATTAAATCTGTGTTGTAAATACTCATCACTTCATTGTTTTTACCTGCCTTCCATACACAGAACCAAGAAGCTATATTCACTTATATCAGAGGAGAGGTAAAAGATGCCACTGTGGTCCGTTTATCAATCAGGTGCTGCAGAGAGGGCCTTTGCCCCTTTGTGTAGAAGGAGAATGTCTGAGCTGTTGGAAGTCTTCATGTGACTCTCTACTGCCACAGATACTTTCTTTTAAATCTCCGCTAGAGAATTCTACCAAAGTCTGGTGTGTTTGTGTGTGTCATCTTTAGAGAAGTTGATTGTATTAAGAGAGGGGTGAGTTTCTGCCTTTATCTGAGACTGGTACACTTAGGAAAAATAAGCTTTTCAGGAACTTAGGAAAATTTGAAGGCCATATCAGTTATTTTTATTTGAGTAGCAAAGTTCTCTTTATCATCTTTAAAAAACCAACTACAAGTCCGCTTTCAGAGCACTGGACGTGTTTACAGATTTCGGAGACACACGTCAGAGTGTGTAGTGTAATTACTTAATCCTCATCTGTCATGCCCAGAGCAGTGTTCCTTCAAGATAAAAGAATGGGCAGCATCAGAGATGTCTGGGTATTTCCTTCACCCCTGGGTTTTAAATTCAGAAAATCATGATCATTCTTTGCTTGCTTGTCCTTAGTAAATTAAAGTGCATATGAATAGACAAATCTCTGGTGTCTGAATTTTTTTTTATTTTAATTTATTTTTTATTTTTTGAAACAGGGTTCTTGCTCTTGTAACCGGGTTGGAATGTAGTGGCATGATCACAGCTCACGGCAGCCCCAACCTCCTGAGCTCAAGTGATCCTCCCACCTCAGCCTCCCAAGCAGCTGGGACCACAGGTGTGTGCCACCATGCCCAGCTAAGTTTTAAAAAAAATTTTTGCAGCAACAAGGTCTCACTAGTCTTGAACTCCTGGGCTCAAGCAGTTCTCCTGCCTTGGCCTCCCAAAGCACTGGGATTACAGACGTGAGCCACCACACCTGGCCCTGGTCTCTGAATTATTTGTGATAATCAGGAACTTTCTTTTAACCCACACCATTTTAATTATATATTCACCAAAAGAACAAATTATCTGATAGATAAGAGCACTAGTAATTTAAATAAATCTAGTCCTGTGCTCATTGACTTATTCAACAAACATTTATAGAACTCCATCAATTTATGAACATTGTCCATGCACAAGACAATATGGTTCCTGCCCTTAAGAAGTGTGATCCAATTGGGAAGCTTTCAAGAAAGCCAGTGTCCAAAAATCATGAAGAAGATCTGGGGTGGAGTCTGAAGACATCCTCTGGAGCAGCGTTGTTGGGTCCAGCTCAGAGCTCGGAGAAGCTTCTCTGAAGAACCCCTGCTCAGTCTGAATCTCAAAGGTTGGGTGGAAGTCAGAGCACCAGTAGCCATGAAATCCAAATAATCTGGCCAGAGGTTCTACTTCTTTTAGTACGCATTTTCAGACCTATAACTACCGTTGAGATTCTAGTTGGTACCGTTACCTATTTGCATGGTGCCTTCAAATGGTTCCAGAGCCATCTATCCTATCTGTGGTTGGCATTGGCATTGTGATCCACTGGCCGTTATCTGTTACAGGTTGCAATGGAAAGGTAGGATGTTAAGCATTCTGAGATGCTAAGCATTCTGATACTTTTTTCCCCAGAATAATGCCAACTGATGGTGCCAGGCGTGTATTACCTAGATTTAACTTGATTGGTTTTTAAGTGAGACCTTGAATGACTTTCTAATCAGTTGCTTAAATATGCCTAATCATGATGCTTTGTATACTCACACATGCAAATAAGCACATGTATACTTTATTGTTTATATTTATTTAAAATAAATTCTGATGTTAGTCATCTGTGATTTGGGGCAAATCATGAATAGTGATATCAGTATTACCATTTGTAAGATGTGGTTAAGAGTAGCTGTAATTTACCTAACAGGGATTAAATACTTAATGTTTGTAAAGTGCTGTGTTTCATTAGAAAAAATATCATTATTATGGTCATTAATATGATTTGCAGATCATTAGTACCAATCACAGATAATATACCTGCAAAACTCATCACATTTCTATACAAACCACAGTTTAGATAACTTTAACTTTTTTTAATCCCAAACTTTAATTGCCGAGTTTTTTGGGACACAGTCCCTAAAATTTTTTTTTTTTTTTTTTTTTTTTTTTCCCTTCCAGTTAGGTCTGTCCCATTGTAAAAGGGCTGTGTGATGATTTGGCCTCTTGAACGGCAAAAATCCTTTTTGTTTTTTGAGACAGAGTCTTGCTCTGTTGCCAGGCTGGAGTGCAGTGGCGCGATCTCAGCTCACTGCAACCTCCACCTCCCGAGTTCAAGCGATTCCCCTGCCTAAGCCTCCGGAATAGCTGGTACTACAAGCACACGTCACCACACCCAGCTAATTTTTTTATTTTGGTAGAAACGGGGTTTCACCATGTTGGCCAGGATGATCTCGATCTCCTGACCTCATGATCCACCCGCCTCGGCCTCCCAAAGTGCTGGGATTACAGGCGTGAGCCACTGTGCCTGGCCCAAAAATCCTTTCATAAAAACCGTAAGTGGTTTGAGTCAAAACTCCAACTTAGATGTCGTCTCCCTGGGGTTCTTTTGTCTCAAGAGAGACCAAGTCTAAAGAACCATATAGTCTGATCGAAAATTGTGTGGCCTTTTTGGAATGCTTTACAGAAGTTTCTAATTAAGAAGTGGTGTTTGTCTTAGGTATACAGACACTGTTTTTGAAAAGTCTGCAGTACAAAATTCCCATTTAGTTTATTTTAGCTTGAGTCTACTCTGCTCGTAAAAATAAAACTATTTTTGTATGTGCTGCTTCTAGTACTTAGATCCACATTTTAAAATAATTCCCAGAAAACAGTCCATAGCAGTAACTGTGTGCAGTGACCAGATCGTTACGGAATTGTGTTTTAAACAAGTGTTATGGTGGCTGCATTTTAGCTGCATCACAGGATCCAGCTCACATGATTCCTGCCCCCCACAGCCCACACATACACATACACAAAGGGCCTCATCCCCGCCTTGCTTACTTAGAGTAAGTACTTGGCTTATCTAAATGTCTGTATTTGTCCAGTGTGCATGTGCTGACTGTCCTTTGTGTATTGTCCAAGGCCTCACGTGCACAGAGAGATACTGAATACATGTCTGTGATGATGGTTCCCCCTAAGAGACGGTGGACTGCTCTTTTAGGGAGTTGTGTGTTTCTATGGTAACTCCCTTTTGAAAACTTCAATTTTATCCACATATATTTTGCAGATACTGAAAGCAAGCTTATGTTGAATTTAGAGAAGCTTTAAGTTTTGAAGAAGAAACTGCAGCTTATCAGCAGATGTCAAGAGCATACATACTTTGAAAGCTCGCTGAAAAAAAAATGATGATTCCTTTTGTGCTTGACACTTACCAAAGACCAATGTTCCATTCAGATAATCTTTTATTGTCGGTTTTTTATGCTCCTTAGGGTAAAAGTCACAAATATATACACAGTTTGATAAAATTCAAAAGGAACAAAATAAGCACTATTCCTCCTTTGGCCTGTCTCCGCCTCTTTCCCATCCCCAGTTTTGTACAGTACAATGTCACTAGCTTATTGAATTAAATTTACTTTAATCATCCATTTCCTTTTCTTCCAGTTACTACAATAGCTATGGGCTCTCAGTTAGCCAGCTACATCTGATCTAGGAAAATAGGTTGTGTCCCTGTTTTAAAAAGAGGACTATCTCCATGGCTCAATGCTTTGTGTTTTTAATAGTTAGAATTCTGGAAGAGATGTGCACTTCCTTCCCAAGCAATAAAATATATGTATAGTGACCATTTCTTAATTCTCTAGAGAATGCAGACAAAGTGGTTTGTGTAGTCTATGATGTCTGCATATGTAAGAGTTTTCCTTTGCTTTTAGTTGCCTTATTTTACTTTTAGGATGTTTTGTTTCTTTTTTTATACTTCGTATATTTTCACTCTTTTCCGTTTCTTTCTGAAACACATGTTCAGTTTTCTTAAAATCAAATCAGCTGTGCCGTGGATACTGCGTTTGGCTTTTTCCACATGTGTTAATTGTTCTGTGGCTTGTTTTGTTTACTGTTTTTGCAGACCTGATTTGCCATGGTCCATGCCTTTGATTCTACTAGACCACGTAGTTGATTTCCCAGTAGGGAAAAGATTCTGCTGTCTTACCCAGTAATTAGTTATCTCATTTCAAAAGAGACAAGTTTCTCTGAGAGGACTTTGTCACACGTTAAATGTCTGCTTTGGAAGATAGAGCCCATTTAGTTACTTGCCCATCCATGTGGTAAAAGAAATGCATAATTAGTCACCGTGGAAATTAAGTATTTGAAGGGCAGAAGATGGTTAATTTGACTATTTGTACTGAGCTATTGAGAGATTATGATGTAGTTTATTAGTGCTAAGAAATCAAAGTAAGAGATGATATTTTTCGGCCCCATAAGGAAGTAGCAGTGTTGTTTATTTCTGAAGTATGCTTTCATTTGCTGAGAGAGGACTTTGTGGCACTTTCCCTTGAATAGTTTTGTGTAACCTTTTGCTATGTGAGCAAGTACCTCCCCTCTCCAAGAAGACACAGAAGGAGAGTGAGGGCTGCCATCTCCATATTGTTACCCCCCTAGAATAGGAGAGGGAAGTAAATGGTGGACTCTGCTCTGTGCTCCTGGGTCTTTTTCCATCCCCCAGCTCAACCACCCATCTCTTGTTACTTACTACACATCATGAAGCCCCTGCCCAGGCCCCTGATCCTGTTCAACCCCATCTCAAACCATACTCTTCCTGATGTCCCTTTCCTAGCTTGGCCTCTTCAATTATTTCCTTCCTGTCCCAATCAGTTATGACTGTGTGACTTCATCTTTCAACCCCACTCCTGGGTCTACCCGTGCCTTGCCTCCCACTCCTATCCACCCACCTTTCTTCTCGATGAGATAGTGTAAGTGAAACGGCTAGAAGTATGCATTTTGCAAGGAAGGGGAATGGCCATTTGATACTCACACTACATTGTGCACCAGGGCATTTTAGAGCTTTTGTTTGTGTAAAACTTATGTGAATAAATGGTCTAATTTTATTTTTTTTTTTTTTTTTTTTTTTTTTCTTTTTTTTTTTTTTTTTTTTTTTTTTTTTGAGGACGGAGTCTCGCTCTGTTGCCCAGGCTGGAGTGCAGTGGCCTGATCTCAGCTCACTGCAAGCTCCGCCGCCCAGGTTTACACCATTCTCCTGCCTCAGCCTCCCAAGTAGCTGGGACTACAGGCACCCACCACCTTGCCCGGCTAGTTTGTTGTACTTTTTTTTAGTAGAGATGGGGTTTCACCATGTTAGCCAGGATGGTCTCGATGTGCTGACCTCGTGATCTGCCCGTCTCGGCCTCCCAAAGTGCTGGGATTACAGGCTTGAGCCACTGCGCCCGGCCTTGGTCTAATATTTTTACAATTTAAGATGTTTGTTAATCTTATCTTTTGTTGTATACAACTCACATGGACTGGTTCCTGCCTACCTCTTTAGCTCCATCTTGCTCCAAGCTCACCCTCACTGTCTGCCATCCAGGTACAGTTTTTGAATGTGCCATACCCCATCCTTCCACTTGGCCACTGCTTGTGCTCCCTTTGTCTAAAATGTTTCTCCATGCTTCCCCAGCAGCTCCATATCCCTTCGTCAGGGAGGCATCACCTCCCCGTCAGTTACGCTTTCATGATACCACATATCTTTCCAACATTGCACTTAATACAGTTGAAATTTTATCTTTATTTGTATAATTATTTCATTAATGTCTGCCTTCCTCATTATTGTCTATGGGCAGGCAGTTCCTGGTCTCTGTGTTTCTAGTGATCAGCATAGGAGTGGACATATAGTAGGTGCTCAATGAATACCTTTCGAATGACCATCTGTGGATATCTCCAGGGACTCACTCAATGGCCATTAGCCCCTTTCTTGCTGGTACAACCCTGATTTGGTTGAAGTATTTCCTCTCCTCCAAGTGGCCATCTGCTCAGGCAGCTGGTCCCAGCCCTAGTTCCTGATCCAGTGGGTGAATTTTGTGTTAGATATACAAGATCTGGTCATCAGCTTGGCCCATGCACAGCGGTATGGGTTTCCCTGGAACCTAGAAAATAGGACTGAAAGATGGAAAGAACTCAGGCCCTCAAGGATATGGTAAGCTGTGGGCTAAACCAGTCCTGGGATGGCTTTACTTCCAGGCAACTTAGTCGTGTAAAATAATAAATTTCCTTATTGTTTAGGTCAATTCAAAGTTTTTTGCTTCTGAAAATAATCTGATGCAGAATAACATGAGTAAATGAATAAAGTAACAACTCAATCTCACTTCTTCACAAATTTTTGTGCCCTTAGAATTCCTTTGTAATTGTTTTGTCTTTTCTCATTTCTGTGAAGTGTTGGTCTACCAAATGAAGATGTTGATTGGTATTGAGCTCAATGCTAAATCCCAAATAATTCATATGTTTCGAAAAGTGTTTCCTTCCACTAAATGCCCCACACCCAGAACTTAAGCTCGTATTCTTCTTCACCTCTTGCCCTTTGGCTCCGCACTTTGTTCATACCTTTTTGGGGCAAGCTCTTCTCTAAGGAGGTTGAGAGTCAGGTTAAGTCATACCCAGCAATTTCCTGTTTGTGAGCCTTGAAGCTCTTGAAGAGTGCGGCAGGTTTGACAGAATGTGTAGGTGTTGTCAGACGTGAGCTGATTCATCCCCTTTGGTAGTTAATTCTCCAAAGGTCTCATCTCCCCAGCTACCATCCCTTCTTCTCTCTGGATGCTGCACAGTTCTTCTTTGTGTGAGGATGAGATTCTCAAGGCCGCCTGGGTCATGTATTCCATGTCTTTTTTGGGTTTTGGTGCGTGTATTTTAGACCCCACTTTTCTCCATTTTTATGCAAGAGTTACTCCATGTTGTTTCATAGCATTTTTGTTGTTGTTGTTCCTGCAGGGCTTTGAATGGTCCCTGTGAAATCTGCTGTCTTTCTTTTTCATAGTTCTCCACCTCAGCTCAATGTAACACAACTTAGCCTAAGAAATGCAAGGCCCTAAGTAAAGACCATCTGAAATGTCTACTTGTTTGGTAGTAGAAACTTTGGTGTTCTCTCATTATTTTCTTTATTTCCCAGCATATTGGCAATGAAAACTAGGCAATAACCCATTTTTGTAAAATGCTCCCCTGAAGAAAACCATGAGAGTGGGGCAGCTAAGTAACCCATCTTTGAGAATGTTATTTTTGGCCATGCCATGCAGAAAAAGGACTGAATTTGTAACCCAAAAACTGGTATTCTTAAACCAAAATAGGAACAGTCCCACTTTGGCCAACTACCCTGGGCAAGTGGCACACTCTCCAAGATTCAGAATATAATTCTTACTGCCTGCAGGGTTGTTATGACAGTAGAGTAAGATATAGTGGAAGTGTTGCTTATGCCTGGGAAGCGCTCTACAAAAGTATTAAAATTGTAAGGCTATAAAGAAAAACTCTTGTGAAGCTTTTTTTCACACCACTCCACACCTGCCTCAGTTTCCCTCCACACCTCCAGATATGCAAGGCTGGTCATGAGGTTGGGCCCCACGCACTTTGGGATTAGGTCCCCTGGAACTTTTCAAGTGCGTCACTGCTCCATCAGATAGCAGAACTCCCCCACCAACCTCAGAATTCCAGTCTTTTTAAAACTTTGGTGATTTCCATTGGGGAAAAAAATCCCTTGTAGTTAGTGATGAGGCCACCTCAGTTGTCATCTGAGAATAGGACTTTATGCAATATTGACAACCCATCCATGACTTTTTCTTAGTCGGCCAGCATTTTTGCATACCTACTTGTGCTAGGCATTGTTCTCAATGCATGGGATGTATCTATCTGTGAACAAAACAGACACAAATTTCTGCCCTCTTAGAGCTTCTATTCTATTGGGGGAAAACAGAAAATAAGCAATAAACAAGCAAATTATAGTATGTTAGAAGGTGGTAATTGCTCGGAAAAAAAAAATTAAAAAGAAGAGAAGGAAAGAGGAGGGCCAGTTTGGGGATAGGAAGAGGTTGCAGTTTTAAATTAGGTGCTCATTGTAGGCCTCCTATATTTCTAGTCTTTTGTTATTGTTGTGTTGTTGTTTTTGCAGAATGTTGTGATGATTTACTATTGCAAATGAATCATCTCTGTGTAAATTAAATATTGCATGAAATGAAAGAAGTTCAGCTAAAGGCAAAATCTGATTGCTAAATGCTTGCAAAAGGATGGGAAGTTGCTCTAGCCCTTGTATGGCATTCTCAGGTTATCTATTCTTAGTTTAGTTTCCTTTTCCAAAAATGATGTTTATTATATAGTCTTCGAATGGAACATATCGCTGACACCTACTGCCATGTGTTTATAGTTAAACATAACTAGCCTCCTTTCTTACAAGAGCAAGAGGTTCATCCAGAATGTTTCCCTTTAAAAGTCCTAAGAAGGCTCTCCTGGTTGGCTTTCCAGCCCATAACAGTGATGGATTTTGCAGCCCTCTTAGTCTAGCCATGTGGAGAAACCTAATGTGGGTAATTCACCCCTTTAAACATGTGCTTTGTGTTTTGGTGGTGGTTGTTTGGGGCTGCGGTGTCTTAGGCATGGAGCTTATTATATCCATATAAACTACAGATCGCAGACACTCCGCCCCAAATAGCACTGGATTTATGATCCCTAGCTCTCCCCATGCAGTCCCCCTTCTCTTCATGTCTGCTGTGTGACCTGACTTACGGTTGAGCCTGCTTCAAGTTCTCCCTGCCAGTTTGTCTGTCTCCTTTTCCGCAGTCTGCCTTGGTAGCTGACTGGGAGGGGCCAGCATATGGGTTATCCCATTGTCTGTGGCTATAGACAAGAGGCTCTCAGTGGGTCTCTTTCCACGGACAGGACCCTGCCAAAGTAACACTTGTGCTTCCTGTCCAGTACTGACTAGCACAGTGCTATTCAAAAGGCAGGCTAGAACTAGGGCCATCAAGATGAACACATTTTGGGCAGTGGCAGATACACTTTCTGTCTTCCTGGCCTGTTGTTCCCCATCACTCACCAGATTCAGAAGATGTGGTACTCCTTAGGAGCAAGGCTGGGGCACTTAGAGAGAGGGTCCTTTAAGGAGGAAAGGGGCTACTGTGGCTCATTATTAACTTTTTGGGTTCTGAACCTGCCACTCATTACTCTGAATTGTGCAGCACATGTCTGTCGCCTCCTAGTATAGAGTGGCCTTGAGAAAGTCACCTACTCCCTCTAGGTCTCAGTTTCTCATCTATAAAAGGAGTAGATTACTCTTCAAATGACCTTCAAAATTGCTTCCACTTCTAATTTTGTTTTAAGGCACTACTGACTACACTTCTCCTAAAATTGATCTTTTGACGTGATTGGGCTCTTGAGACATTTTTACCCTTTGTCCTGATCTGATTGTCTCCAGGAATCAATTTTGTTCATCTCATATATCACTCTTCCTCTGTGTGCTTTGTAACCTGCATTTCCTCTACTTCTGGCACTTTTCTGACAATGGAACCTGCAGTTCTACTCTGCAAATAGCTAGGGTTGTTTCCTCCCTCGTTCCCAGCCAAAATACAGCTTTTATAGTGGTATCTCTGAGTAGGGAGTTGGGCTGTTGAGAAAAACATGCTATAGCCCAAAGTCCCTATTTTAAAAGAGATAGAGGTTGGAATGATATGTTCTTTTTAGGGTGTGGATGTTTTAGGCTCCAATGACCATAATCAAAATAGATCTATATCCGAGCAGTAAAAGGGTAATATATGTGAATTTTCTCATAATATGAATCCTAACACAAAAGCAGTTACAATACTTTAAGCGTAAATTGCATAGTCTGCACCAAGATTTTTTTCAAAATTTGTCTTACGAACCTCAAGGAGGAAAATGTACCCCACCGGTTAGGAAAGAATTATTTTCTCGAAGTTCCATAACATAGAAGGAGTGTTTTATTTCCTCAATGCCTTGTGCCTGGGAATATTGAAATGATAAATTCAGCCATGTTATAATAAAATTCCTCTGTAAGAATATTAGCATGGAGAGAGATTGGTATAAATACATGAATGTGCCTGAATTTTGAAACTAAATCCTATAACTATCAGATTGCTATTCACTTAATTGCCACAATCTAAAATTTATCTGTTAGTGTTTCTTTTCTAATTGTTGCCAGAGTGATAAAAGAAAACTCTTCTTTATATATAGATATTTATTTCAGGACATTAACTGAGGGTATAGTATAGAAATGACTTGAAATTGAAGGAATCAGATTTTCTACTGCTTATTTATTCAGAGTATAACTTACCCAACAAGGTCTGATTTAATCTATTTTGAGGAGTAGTATTGAGAAGTAGGATTACTCCTATTTAGGAAAAGAATCTGGATCTTAGATGTACAGTGACTTGCCCAGAGTCACCTCGTAAATGAAAGAACTACAATCACCACTTGGGCATGTGATTCATGATCTTGACTATGAATTGATACCAGTACTTTACATGAAATGTCCATACTCTGGAAAATTATATTGTAGATATAACCTTAATAAATATACTTGCCTTTCACAGACTATTAGAACCAATTCCTCCTTCATCTTCATGGGGGAGCATGCTTAATGATATATGCACTGGTGAGATTTCATCTTATTTTTGAAAACTTCCAAGAATGTTTCATAGCTCCTTTCATTCATCCACTCTGGTGCTTAGTTAGATTTGATATGAGAACACTCCCTTTCTTATCTAACTTGAATCCCTCATGCTGTAGCTTAAGTCTGTTTTCTGTCACTCTGCCTAGGATGCCAAAGGCAGCTAATCACCATTATCCATAATAATAGTCACAAAGTCCTCCTTATGTTTGAAATGTTAGCACTATAACTGACAGTAAATACAACCCCCAAGTATCAGTAAATTATAAACTAGAGAAGACGGACTAACTTGTAGTAAATATAGATGACATATTAGTATTTAGTTGTGATGAATGAGTAACACTTAATAATGTGACTTAAGCATTAAACAGACTAAAAGAAAGGCATTCTTCTGTTAAGTCATTCACTTAAATATTTATTAGGCACCTACTTTGTGATACTATGCTACATTCAAGACTTTTGATGAAAACAATTTTTGAAAACTAAAACTTATTAAGTGTATTTCTCAGAAATGTGAATATAGAATAGCCTAATATTAACAAGACAACTTTGTGCCCTATCTAATCATCCTGTGGAGTTTACCCATATTTTGGAGGTGGGGCTGAAAAATAGTCTAATTATTAGAACATTTGTTTGTTTTTACAGCTGCCCTATTACTAAAATATGCAGTTGGCATCAAAATTTTACCATACAGTCACTGCTCCCTTCACCCGGAAGCCTCTTCATTTCAGCATTACTGTTGAAGAGTTACCTGTGTCTGTGTGTGTTTGAACATGTGTGAGCATGCAGCCAGTGTAGCACTACAAGACGTTTATCACTAGAAATAAATTACAGAGTCGTGCAGCATGAAAATGATATGCCCGGGAATGCAGAACACCTTCTGCCTCCTTTCTTTATCATAGACAGCAGAGGCAGAAAGGAGAAAGAGATTTATTCTAAAGCCATTTGAAGCTGACCAAGCAATTTATAACAGATGAAATGCTGATTTATTGCTGCAGAGAAAATAATGGGTGTTCTTGCTAAAATGCCATTAATAGCTTTATTGTTTAAAGTGCAAATTATATTCAGCAATTTGTTAGTCCTCTTTTGAGGCAAAGTTGAAGTAATTCAGTGTAGGCTTTTAGCAGAAAAAAGGACAAAGTAATTAACAAATCGTAAGAGAATTCATTCACCAAGATTGGCTGATAGTTGAATTCTCTGTCTGAACTATAAAGACATAGGAAAAATTTGCATTTAAGAAATCCAAGATGACTCAAGTATTTGTTTAAAACTGAAAAGCCATAAGGAAGTTGGAGTTGGGACACTACAGAATTAGGAGTATGCCTTCTGTTGGTGTCCACTGTGTCTGCAAGATGTGCTAGTGAACCAAAGGGGGAAAAACTGAAAATCACATAGTTCCTACCCTTATGGATCTTACTGTCTTATGGCAGGAGCAGATGATACAAAATTAATTAAACTCTATAGCAGAGGCTAGACATGGTGGCTCATATCTGTAATCCTAGCACTTTGGGAGACCAAGGTGGGAACAGCGTTTGATACCAGGTGTTCAAGACAAGCCTGGGCAATGTAGTGAGACCCTATGTCTAAATAAAATAAAATAAAATAAATTTGCTTTTAATTAGCCAGGCATGGCGGTATATGCCTGCAGTACAAGCTACTCAGGGGACTGAGGCAGGAGGGTCACTTGAGCCTGGGAGGTCAAGGCTACAGTAAGGTGTGATTGTACCACTGTATTCCAGCCTGGACAACAGAGCAAGACTCCGTCTCAAAAAATAAAATATATAGCAGGAAAGGGTCAGTATTTCAGGAAAAGGACACATGAAATGATTCCAAGGAGGAAAAGATGACATTCAGAAGATGGCATTTGTCTGTTTTAAAACAGCTAGGATTTCTGTAGCCATGGTTTGTGTTATAAAACAGTTCCAAACTGATAGAATGCCAAAAAGTGGAAAGATCTATGCTAGTGAACATTGAGTAGGCCCTTTGATGCATCTGCTGCCATAGAGTGACAATAAATTCTAGTTTGCCTAGATGGACCCTAATTCTACCTGTCTTCCTGGTGTAACGATAGCTCCTTCTTCTACTCATAAAAGTGTTCCAGTTTAATGGTAAATTAAACAGTGACTGTGGTGGCCATGAAAATGCACCACTCAGCTCTCTTGCTTTGGGAACACTGCTGACTGACTGACTGACATCCCAGCTGCTGCCCCTGTGAACTCACCACTGTTTTGGCACAAAGGCTGTGCTTCCCAAGGGCTGCTACCAGTCAGTGACCATGCATGGTGGGGGTGCTAAGTAAGGCATGCCCATTCCAGCACCACAGGGGGTCCTCCACTGAGAAACTTGGGCTCAAGCACTCCCCATTGACATGGCTAAACTCTTCTTGGAACCATGCTGCACTCCAAGACACTTCACAGCCTGTCCTCCTTCCTCCTCTCCTTCCCAGGGACCAGACCTGCATCTCGATCTGAAGGCTTTTCTTGCCTCCTCCTGCACCCTTCCCCAAGAAATCTCTAGCACATCGAATCCCATGTTAGTGTCTGCTTCTCAAGACATTTGAACTAATGAAGTGGCCCTAGTAATTGATAAGTGTTAGATATTAGATATGAATAAGACTAGAAAGTAAAATTTGGACTATACTGCAGGCAACTTTGAAAACTGCGTGGAAGAATTTGACCTTTAACTCAGTAGACTCTGAGGCTCCATTGAAGAGGGTTTATCCATTATAAAATAATTATTATTTGGTCTTGCTGATGGTGTAGAAGGACAATTGAAACAAAGAGACCAGTTGGGAGGGTACAGCAATTGTCCAGTAAAAGTCCAAACTAGAGTAGTGCATGTGATTATAAACACTGGCATCACTGCAGGGGTGGGCTTGGTTGCTTATCACTGTAGACAGGGATAACTACAGAGAAGGCTCTGGTGCTAATAAAACCCCTCAGAGATGATCAGAACAATAAGAAAGGGAAGAGGAGGAGACCTAATGTTTTCATTAACCTTGCAGTGAGAAAAGTATTGGGGGCTTGAAGGAGAGTAATCATGTATTGGCTTCTGTAAATAGCCAATAGGTGATTAAGACCTCCCATGTAATGGCATCTGGACTGTCTGCTGCCCATTTCCCAGACCAGAGACAGATGATATTGCAGTGCCTGCTCCTATGTTCCCCCCTAAATAATAGCCAGGATAGCAGCAGCTCACTGTTAATGCTAAGGACTTCTGGCAGTTCAAGGACAGACTAACTGGAACCCAGTGAAAGGTGCAGGCTGTGTTTTAGAAGGAAAGGACCCCAAGTTTCTTGATACCTTTAGAGCAGGATAAAAAGATTTTCATCTGCCTGTATATCCAGAAATTAGATTTTTGTAATACCACTCTTCCCTTCTCTCCATCATGCACAGGGGGAGCTGGCCTTTCCAGTTCCATGAATATATCCTTTGTAATGTTTCATTCATGCTGGGTTTTACGATGGGCATCCCCCATGTTATTGATTCAACAACTGAGATGTTTGATGCAATTGAAACGCCAGATGCCTCAGCTGATAAGTTACCTGTATAAATTGAGGTATTCCTCTCAGGAGATCAGAGGAGGCAATGTGTAGCACGGTAGGAAGAAGATGGACTTTGGAATTTATCCTGAAAGCAAATGATAGCTCTGTTACTTGCTAGCCCTGTGACCAATGCTAGTTATTTTAACTTCAGTGTCGTTAACAGTGAATTGGGAGTACTGGTATTTTCTGAATTCTTTTGAGCATTACGTGAGTAAACATGAGGCTTTTACATGGAAGTGTGCTGGAAAAAATGTAGGTTCCTTGCCCCTTATCATATCTCTGTTGTCCTAATTTTCTTAAGTTCTTATTTGTTCTTGTTCCCAAACCCAGCATCACCTGGGACTCACAACTCTGTTGAACTCACACTCTAAAATCATACATCCGCATCACTTCCATTGCACCTACTCAACCCTGCTGGGGCAACCCTTAGCAGCCTGTGTCCCTCTCTTGTTCTGCCTGCTGGGATGCCTTACCTAGCTTTTCTGAGGTCAAAACCTTCCCACTCTGGAAGCATTTGGTTCTTCGTCTGTCAAATGAGGGAAGTGGCTCAAGGAGCTAGAAGGCCCTTCTAGCCCTGGTGTTTCGTAGGTCCCTATACACAAGACCACCACCAGATTATGTTCCTTTTTCAGAAGCTATTACTGATTTTTCTCTTTATCAAAAAACAACATGTTTCAAAAAAAGGCAGGTAAGGAAAGAATTAAAACACTTATAATTTTACCATTCCTGAATGTGTCTTACAGTCCTGACTTTATGTGTGTGTGTATGCGTGTGTGTGTGTGTGTGTGTGTGTGTGTAAAACAGACACTTAACCATTACATTCCCACTTTTTGGTGACATCCTTTTAAATGTTGTAATTTCTTGAATTTTTACCATGTCACTTGAATATTCCTATAGAGCATCATTTCAGTTATCTGTCTAGAATCCATGTATGAATGCTGCATGGTTTATTACTGGACATTTTAGGTGTTGTCTGGTTTTTCCACTGTTGTAAGCAAGGCAGAGCATTATGAAAAGTGCAGCAAATAGCATCTTCTGTGCATCTATCTTTTCACTTATCCTTGAAGTGGAATTACCAGATAGAAAGCCATGCATATTTTTAATATATTTGGTACAATATTGTCAGATTTCCCAGCTGAAAGGATGGACCTGTTCATTTCCTCCCCTCTGGGCATCTGATGCTTTGACCACCTGGTTTCTGATTAGACCAGTAAGTCCTACTTGGGCACGGGAGAGAAAAAAATAACATTTTTCCTCACTTGGGTGGATCTGGCTCCAAGTCTCCTATGTTTTTAAACTCTCCTTGAATGGAAAATCTTCCTGGCTAGTGCATGATGATTCGCTATTTATCAGCCACTAGCTCCTCTGCCTCCTATAAATTGCCACCTTTAAGTCAATGAGCTATTCCTTTAAAGTTAGACCCTTTGGGAAGAGCCTCTCTGTACCTCTGTCTCATCAAACTGGAGAATTTCGTCTGTGTGTCTTTCTGTAATCTCATCTCGTTTTGCAACAAGATTTTCTATCTTCTCTGTTATTGGCCTTTTGATGTAATGTTTTAACTTGGCATGTAGGTTCTTTGTATTACTGTTTTGGATAATTCGTGTCATTCTAGATAGAGTATTCTGTAAACATTTTTTGAAGCATCCTTTTGTGAAAGATGTCTTACAGACCCAATTTATTTATTTGAAGAAACCAAAACAAGATAAAAAGCTGTGCACTTGTGATAACCAGGTAACTTTATTTTTTCAATTCCAGTGCTCAGGAGAAAACTGCTTGTTCTTTTGTACAACAGGAGGAAGGCAAGCACAATTTGTTTTTCTAATTGACTATCTGGCACATGGGTTGTTGCTTAAACAGGTTGATCATAGCACATTTCCTAATTTTTAAGGATGTGAACCCATATGCTCCTTAGAAGAAGACTGCATGCGTTGGCCTTGCTCCTTCTAGACAATGAAGCTACTGTTGTAGGGTACCCTCGTGCACCCGGAATCCGGGATACCAGCGAGTAGCAGCCGCGGAACGGCTCTCCAAGTGTACTGTTTCGGCAGCATGTGGGAAGGCTTATGGTATAGTGATGTGACAAGCTGCGAACAGCAGATCAGAGAAAAACGTGAGATAATTTAATTGAGGAGTTTGGCGAGAGGACAGCTGAAGAGCAGAGAGCAGGGACGTGGCAGAAAAAGGCCATCTGAGGAAGGGATAAATTATGAAATAACATTCTGAGGACAGGGTGAAAAGAGTGCTTCCTCATTCTCTGGCAGTTTGGTCAATTTCCTACCCTCACATGCTTTGCAATAAGGGAAATAATTTATTTTTATTACTGCCCCTTCTTGCAATGGCTTTTTTTTTTTAATATTGCATATAGCAAGTCACCCATTTCTATGTAAGAAACCAACTTCCTCTTTTTGCTGGGTTTGGTATTTACTATTTCTGCCATATTCTACCCTTTTGGGAAAAATTTTTTTCTTTTCTTTTTTTTTTTTTAAGTAGCAGTAGAAATGAAAGAGTAGGATCGAATATGGTATGTTCTCTTTGACTTATCCTATGTCTCCTGGAGGCTACTGCAAGATTTTTTATTTCTTCACTGTCATTGGCTTTAATATCTGAAATGAATAGTTTTAATCTTCATTCACAAACCACTTTTTAAGTTAATTTTAGAAGTTATTTCTTATAGTTTACTCCCAGATTTTCCTTACAGGACAAGTCGTTAATTTAACGTTATCCTATCTTTTAGTAAATCTTAATCCTAATATCCGAGTGCTTAAGAAACAACAAAGAGAGATCAAAAAGGGTTTACCTAGAAGTTTTAACGTATTTGATTATTCACGTTGAAGCAATTCACCTACTAATTGTTAAATTTTCTATTTTGTGTGTGTGTTGAGACCAGTCATCTATTTAAATATGTGTGATCATCTTGTTTAAAACAAGGTCTTGGAAGAGTTGACCATCAGTTATGGGTCTTGGAGTAGTTAAAGCCATTTCAGACACTTCTGACTTTATATTTCATTTTAGAAAACTTTCATATATGCCAGTGACAGAATCTGTGCCTCAGAATCATATAGAATCATCAACTTTAGTCCTTGAGGACAGACACCACTGGAAAATGAGGATGAATACACAGAGCGCATGCACACAAGAGAGAGAGTGTTAAATAAATATGCTTTGCTTTGTGTTGTGCTCAACTAACAGATGTGGTTTGTCCAAAAGGCAAGCCATAGGAATCAGAGTCATGACCTTGGTCAGTACATTATGTCATAGAGTTCAACACAGTCATGTAACATCACGTCTGCGGGTCGTCTGTGGTCACACATGGTGATGAAAGAATATTGATTCTAGCTGAGATTTAACCCCAAATCTCACTACCCCTAAATTTAATCTTAAAAATAAATTATTCATCTTTCACCTCTTCAGAATTATCTTTCTGTGCACGTGCACATAGGTCTACACATAGAATTTAATGTAAAAATTTTAAAGCAAAAATTCTAGCTTCAAACTCTTATTGAAGTTTAATGTGTTATTGGTTACACCGTTGAAAATATAAAGTGTTGTTGGAAGTCAAAGAGAAAAGGTCACAAAATGACATTGCCAGACACACAAGGACATTGTCTTCCTCTACCAGTTTCTCCCCAGCTGCCTTCTACACTGTCTTTTCTTACCTAAACCCATGTGTTTTCCTCTCTGTGCAAATCCAATCATATACTTTCGGAAGATGATACCCTATTCTTCGTAGTGGAGTGGATCAAGATGTCCAAATTAGTCAGAGGGAGACTTAATGTGTTCACGTATTATAATATGAATGATTTGATTTAAAGACCTGGCACATCAGTCATATTTGGGAGAATGTCACTTCACACAATTTTATTTTTTTTATTTTTATTTGATTTTATTATTATACTTTAATTTCTAGGGTACATGTGCATAACGTGCAGGTTTGTTACATATGTATACTTGTGCCATGTTGGTGTGCTGCACCCATCAACTCGTCAGTACCCATCAATTCATCATTTATATCAGGTATAACTCCCAATGCAATCCCTCCCCCCTCCCCCCTCCCCATGATAGGCCCCGGTGTGTGATGTTCCCCTTCCTGAGTCCAAGTGATCTCATTGTTCAGTTCCCACCTATGAGTGAGAATATGCGGTGTTTGGTTTTCTGTTCTTGTGATAGTTTGCTAAGAATGATGGTTTCCAGCTGCATCCATGTCCCTACAAAGGACACAAACTCATCCTTTTTTTATGGCTGCATAATATTCCATGGTGTATAT
>NW_016806491.1:250953-259058 GCF_001698545.2 Rhinopithecus bieti
CATGGTGTATATGTGCCACATTTTCTTAATCCAGTCTGTCACAGATGGACATTTGGGTTGATTCCAAGTCTTTGCTATTGTGAATAGTGCCGCAATAAACATACGTGTGCATGTGTCTTTATAGCATGATTTATAATCCTTTGGGTATATACCCAGTAGTGGGATGGCTGGGTCATATGGTACATCTAGTTCTAGATCCTTGAGAAATTGCCATACTGTTTTCCATAATGGTTGAACTAGTTTACAGTCCCACCAACAGTGTAAAAGTGTTCCTATTTCTCCACATCCTCTCCAACACCTGTTGTTTCCTGACTTTTTAATGATTGCCATTCTAACTGGTGACTTCACACAATTTTAAAGGATATATCTGCAGAAAGAGACCCTCAAAGGAGCTTCAAGAAGCCCTGTCAAGCATTTTTCCATCATTCTGGGAGAGCTTTGATCCTATTTTAAACTCTTCACTGGAAAGTTTATGTGTGTGTGAACTAGTTTGTAAAAAGCTGACTATGTACTAGTTTTGTAAACACTTTTTCTCTTCACTCGCCACCCCCACATCTTCCTAAGTTTATCTCCAAATGCTTTATATTACCCAAGCACTTAAACAAGATTGCAGACATTTTCATCTAAGCTAGTAGCAGTTAATTACCTATCTTTGTCTGTGTTTCAGCACTTAATACTATTTTGACAGGGGTTGCATACTTTCTGTCTTTCTGGATTTTTTTAAGTGCTCTTATGAGTAATTTGAGAAATTCCAAGTACAGATTAGATGAGCTATTCTTTCCTTTGTTGCTTTTTTCTTCTTTAAACATTTGAAGAGGACCCACTATGTGTCAGGCAGTATGCGCTTCTCTCTCCCACATGTAGTGTCTGATTTGGTCTCTTCTTACCCTGAAACTGCACCTGCAATCACCACCATAATCTCAGTTTATATGTGGTTTATTTGGAGGGTGGGAAGGAGTTGTGTGAGAGAGTGGTATAGAAAGGTCACGATCTCTGAGAACTGTATCCTTTTTTATTAGTGATTTCGTCTACAAGGGTGTTTCTGCTCCCATCTGTCTGGTTGGTAAAATCTAGAGAAATAAATGGAAGAGAAGTTGATTAATGGAAGAGAAGTGCTTTACAATCAAGGATGATAGGCTCTCTGGGATCTTTCAACATAAGCATGTTTCTGTTTCTTTTGAAAAACCTGTGTTTACTCACCTGCATTGTAGGTGAATAGGAGGCCTAACTCCCCAAATGGAGTGTGTCGGGAAGGATTATGGATTTATTTATGTTTGCTTCTAGAATATTTGTAAGAAATTGGTTTTGTTACTCTCTTCAGTGGGGCTTACTCACCCAGTCATTGTTTAAATATCTCAGGACTGTCATTCTGAAACAGTGGTGTTCCTGAAGGTGCTTTCCCGAACCTGAGGAGTGAAACCTGCCCCAGAAGCGGGCAGGCCCAGCCAGGATCTCCCTTTTTTCGCTCAACCCCTGCTTTCCTCCTCTGGGGCCAGACCCATGGCAGCTCTGCCAGTGCCTTACTGGCCTCAGGGATAATGTTCTTTCTCTTCCAGCTCTTCTCTTGACTCCCAAACTTTTCTTCTCTCCTTCTTCCCTCCCTCTTTCTGTGTTTCCCTCCCTCCCCAATCCTTCAGCAAACATTTATTGAGTGTCTACTGATTACACAGCACTGTACAAAGTTACAGGGATCCAGAGCTAAATAAATAAACTTTTCTTTGTGTTGTACACAATTAACAGATGTGGTTTTCCCAGAAGGCAAGCCTTAGGAATCAGTTTTTTAAATAAAGGAAAAAAATATATCTCTAGATGAATCATCTCTATATTCCTATTTAGAGTTGCCATCAAAGTAGTTATAGGTGAGCATTTCCTAGCATGAAAATTTTTCAGGATGACATTCATCCAGCAAATACTTATTAAGTGCTTAGTGTACCAAGTTCTGTGCTGGACACTAGAAACTTTAAAGACAGGTAAGATCAGGCTCCTTTCTCCAAAGACTTGCCTTCTTACAGGGGAAAGAGTTATATAACATATATAGTAATGTCATAGCTGATCTCCACGGAGATGCTGAAGAGTTCATGTTTATGAGTGTTGAGCAGGGTGGGGGCATGAGTTTTATTCACTGCTGTATTTAAAGTGCCTGAGACAGTGCCTGACACATAGTAGGCTCTTAATATTCGTATTTGTTGACCAACCAATTGGGGCAGCCCTCAGTCAGGGCTTACTCAAGGAGCTGACGTTTCAGCTGTTTCATGAAGGATGAGGAAAACATTGCCGAGGAGGAGAAGCACATTCTAGGTAGATAGAATGCCAGCAAAAGTGGAGGATGTGGAGGTGCACGGGGGTTCATGGAATAGCCTCAGGGTACCTCAGAAGGAAGTGTTGAAGAGATGCTTCCAGAAAGGCAAACGGGTCAGTATGAAAGGTTTGAAGGCTTTGGCCTTTTTCCTGCTCCTCCTATTAGGGCAGGGAGATGTGGGTCAGATAACCTTGTGGAATGGAAACTGTTGTCCTTATTCCACAGATGAGGAAACCGAGGCACAGAGAGAGTAACTTGCCCAACGTCACACAACCGATAATGGGCAGAGGAGGTGGATTTGAACCAAGCAGGCAGGCAGGTTCCAGAGACTACATTCTTAACCCCAAGCCACATTGCCTTCATATGTCATTGATGTTACTATTAATTTTTCCTTCATTGTACCATCTCAGTCCTATTCCCCAACTCTCTAGCTGCCAAGATATTGTGGGGAATAGAAGGAAAGGGGTGTCTGGTGCCTGACCTTTCTGATCATCTCGCTTCACATAAAGCAGACCTATCCCTGTCACTGTCTCATTCCCTCCAGACCCTGTCTGAGGATGGAAACGAATTTGATAAATGAATCTACAGTGAATGGAAGATAGTGGATAAATGAGTTAGCCTTCTAAGAAACACATCTACATTTTAACTAACTTGCAACTGGCTGTCATCCAGAAGAGTGACAAATTTCATGCCAACAGGGAATTCGTTTTAGCTGGAATATCTTAAATCACACCCGAGGCTAGCTTAACCTGCCTCTAATCATGTCCAATGTATTATTTATATGATGTCTCTTCCTTTATTTCTTTTTTATTCTTAATAGTATTTCCCTAATATCACAGTCACTCTTACTCATTGAAAGTTTAGAAAATAGAAGCAAATAGAAGAAAATTTAAATCTCTTATAATGATCTTCCTACCCAGCAGTAACCACTGTAGACTTCGTAGAGATTTTCTATCTATAATCTCTTTTTCATTGTGTATACATGAAATACGTCTGAATATAAGGCAAGAAGGGGGTTTTGTTTGGCCAAACATTATCCTTGAAGTGGGCATCATCTTGTAATCAAGTCCCTATAAGTCTCTCAGATTATGGACACTCCTCTATTACTTTATTTTGAATAACAAAGTACTACTTGGGCAAAACGTCCTGAAATAATTATCCTGAAATCACCTCAATCAACTTGGGTAATTATAGAGGTCACTTGATAGAATTGCTATAAAAATAAGTGTTGAAATTCAACATAAACTTAGCCATTATACCTAAAGATGTGACCCCATAGCCTAGGGTTGGATGCCATGCTGAGCAAGTCTTTTTTATATAGAGCACTTTGAAGAACAATACAATAAGTGATTGAATAGCAGAGATCACATACAGCTCAAATGATAACACCAGCTTTCTTAATATGATGCAAATGGATGTTTCCCACTCAGGATCAAATTTCTAGTGACAGCATCACATACTAAGTCAAAGATTCTATCTCAGACAATGAGAGGTGTTAGATGACTCGAAAGACATTCTAACAATGATGAAGACATTGAAGATGAATGTGAAATGTTTGAATTCAAAAAAAAAAATTTTTTTTTGAGACAGAGTCTAGTTCTGAAGCCCAGGATGAAGTGCAGTGGTGTGATCTCAGCTCACTTTTATAGGCTTGACCTCACGGGTTCAAGTGATTCTCATACTTCAGCCACCAAATAGCTGCGATTACAGGCATAAGCCACCACACCTAGCTAGTTTTTGTATTTTTAGTAGAAACAGGGTTTTGCTATGTTGGCCAGGTTAGTCTCGAACTCCTGACCTTAAGTGGTCTGCCCGCCTTGGCCTCCCAAAGTGCTGAGATTACAGGCATGAGCCACTGCACACAGCCTGAATAAAATTTTTAATATGATTTCACAAAACATTTACAAATCAACCTATTATCATGTGTAAAATCTAATTTGAAGTATGTATATACAACTAAATTAATAAATTAGGTGTCATAAGAAGATGATTATTTTATCACATTCCTCAGAGTTTATATACTCAAGTTAGCAAAGCTGTTTGTCTTTTTTGTTATTGTTGTTTTGTTATTTTGTATTCTCATTGGTAAATAGGAAATCGTTTATTGAGGCTACCTTATATTCAGATATATATGGCAATATAGATTCATTGGTTAAAAAACAAAACAAAACAAAAGGGATCAGGGCCAGGCACGGTGGCTCACACCTGTAATCCCAGCACTTTGGGATGCCGAGGCAGGCGGTCACTTGAGGTCAGGAGTTCATGACCAGCCTGGCCAACATGGTGAAACCCCGTCGCTACTAAAAATACAAAAATAACCAGATGTGGTGGCGCATGCGCCTGTAATCCCAGCTACTCAGGAGGCTGAGGCAGGAGAATCACTTGAACCCAGGAGGTGGAGGTTGCAGTGAGCCAAGATCACGCCCCTGCACTCCAGCCTGGAGGACAGAGCAAGACTCCATCCCAGGGGAGGTGGGAAAAAAAAAGGATCACACAATACATTTTATTTTATAAACTACTTTGTACATTTTATAAAATTACGATGATTTTCCATACCTTAAGTTTCTTAACCTTATTTTTAATGGCTACACTGGAATTTGTGAACTAGCGTTTATTTAGCCAGTGCTCTCTGGTTAGATATTGAAGGTTTTTTTCATTTCCTTACTATGATAAGTAACCTTGATGAATATCTGCATAGATAAGTCTCTGAGTGTATCTGTGGCTATTTTTCTTAAGTTATATTTCTAGAAATAGAATTGCTGAGTCAGGAACTTGCAGAATTTTAAGGTATTTAATATAAGTAGCCAGGTCACACCAACCAGGAATACTTTCATTATATCTTAGGGAATTATTCAATTATCGTTCCCTTGTGACAGTGTCTTAATTAATTCAAAGTAACTCTTTAGCATGATCATTTTATTGCTATCCAATATGTTTGTTTTATCTCCCTCCTTCCTCACACCTCATATGTCTGAATTAGTATTACATACAAGTTAGAGGATCTCATGTCTATTTCATTGTCCAAACCTATTGATTGAAAATGTTTGCTACTGCCTGGGCTCAGTGAAGGTGTTTCTGTAGTACCATGTGGTATATTACCCTTTTCCTGTGAATGACATTAAATCATTAGAAAATATCCCTGTGTCTTTTGAGGTGGAAAAATCTATCATTTTCCTTAAATTCAATGGAATACTATTACTGTAGTTTACTGTAATCATGTTCTTTTTATTTCCATTTGTTGCATATGTTGCTAATCTTCCTATTATACAGCCTCAGAAGATAAGGAAGCTTGCAAAGCCTTCATTATGGAAGACACTGCTAGTTTTACACAAATAGCTTTCTTCTGTTTGTCTACCAGTTAGCAGAATCCCTTGTATAGTTGAGCTGCTAGCCAAAAGTGTGTTTCCCAGCCTCGCTGGCCACGTGACTAAGTTATGGCCAATGAGATGTAAGAATTGCTTATCGGCGTTCTAGGAAGTCTTAAAGGGATAGGCCGCACCCTTCTTCAGCCCTTCTCCATGTGGTTATTTGGAACATGAGTATGATGGCTGGAGCACCTACACCATTTTGGACTTGGAGGAGGAGAACTGTATCCTAGGATTGGTAGGAAGGAAAACTGGCAGGAGCTTGGGTCCTGATGAATGAGGAAGCTCCGTATCATCCTGGACTGCTTGCCCCTGACTTCTTTTACATGCAAGAAATAAACTTCCATGTTATTTAAGCCCCGATTTGGGGAGGGTGTCTATTAGCTGGAGTCTGGCTTAACTGTCTGAAACGATGATCTTGTAGATTTTATGGCCACTTATCTTCCTGTTCCATTTCCTACATTTTACTTCTCTAGTCTCATTAGCTAAAAGGAATTTCTTACTTGAATTAGAGGACCTCCAACGCCACTTGTGTGGAAAGTACAACTGGTAGTGTTCAGATGGAAGATAAGGACACCTCCGAACACTGTTACACAATCACACTTACCATGTTCATTCACAAATACAGTTGAAGGACTATTGAATATCCCCAACTCCTACCCTTGCTCCCCAGAAAAAAAGGGAGGGAGATTATTGCATAAAGAACTAACAAATGAACTCTGCTCTATCAGAAAGTAGGTTGGGCATGGAGGCCTGGAAGTGATGAGGCAGCAGCTGGTCTGTAAGCAACAGCTCCACGTAATCAGCTTGAGTGTCTTCAGGGAGCCGGTCACTGTGCACACACACAGCCTATGGGGAATCTTTCCCCAACTTCTCCCTCCCTTTCTTACTAAATTATGATCACGTGTTAGGTCCATCTAGCTCTTTCAGTGATCAGCTCAACTACACCACTTTTTACGTGGAACATTAAATATAAAACATAATCATGAGGAACATGGCAGAGGATGACTAGAAGACATAGAGAAAGAAGAAAAGGGTGGAGAAAGGATAAAAGGAGGGAAAAATTCCAGATTTTAGCCGTGGGCATTCAGAATCACTGTAAACAGACTTTTGAAAAATCTGGTGATAGATTCATAAAGGCCTTTGATGCCTTTTGTTCAGTGAAGTCACCCTGAGTGCAAACAAGGAAGTTGAGTAGGCATATCCTGTTTATTCATCTTGCTAAAGTGCATGTGTACGGGAAGATGATGAGGCGGAATGGGCAATCCTTCAAAAAGATGAACCTGGCTCCCATTCTGGTGTGTCCTACTTGAGGCCTGCAGGATTAACTTCACCCCACTCTCCTTCCCGCCCCGCTTTCTTGTTACAAAACCGTGTGGTACATGAATTAATACAGACATATAGACATTAAAGTGGGGTCTTGTTATTGAGTTTACTATGCCCCAGTTCATTGTGTTTGTTTCCATTCCTGATAGAGCTGTTGGGAGTTATTATTTAGTGGCAAGAAGTGGGTAGAACTGGAGAGGTGGGCCTGGAAGATCCCTCCTCAGTTTAATATGTTCTGTCTCCTAGGATATGACCTTTAGTGGATTTAATTAATTTGCCTCAGTAATTCATATTGGCATGTCATCTCCAAGCTATTATAGTGATTTTTTTCAGTGATTTTTTTTATTACACTTTAAGTTCTAGGGTACATGTACACAACGTGCAGGTTTGTTACATATGTATACATGTGCCATGTTGGTGAGCTGCACCCATTAACTCGTCATTTACATTAGGTATATCTCCTAATGCTATCCTGCCCCCCTCCCCCCACCCCACAGCAGGCCCTGGTGTGTGATGTTCCACTTCCTGTGTCCAAGTGTTTTCATTGTTCAATTCCCACCTATGAGTGAGAACATGTGGTGTTTGGTTTTTGTCCTTGTGATAGTTTGGTGAGAATGATGGTTTCTAGCTTCATCCATGTCCCTACAAAGAACATGAACTCATCCTTTTTTATGGCTGCATAGTATTCCATGGTGTATATGTGCCACATTTGCTTAATCCATTCTATCATTGATGGATATTTGGGTTAGTTCCAAGTCTTTGCTACTGTGAATAGTGCTGCAATAAACATACGTACGCATGTGTCTTTATAGCAGCATGATTTATAATCCTTTGGGTATATCCCCAGTAATGGGATGGCTGGGTCAAATGGTATTTCTAGTTCTAGATCCTTGAGGAATCACCACACTGTCTTCCACAATTGTTGTACTAGTTTACAGTCCCACCAACAGTGTAAAAGTGTTCCTATTTCTCTACATCCTCTCCAGCACCTGTTGTTTCCTGACTTTTTAAAGATTGCCATTCTAACTGTTGTGAGATGGTATCTCATTGTGATTTTGATTTGCATTTCTCTGATGGTGAGTGATGATGAGCATTTTTTCATGTGTCTGTTGGCT